>NC_092038.1:133080236-133380236 GCF_003086295.3 Arachis hypogaea
GAACAAGTACAAACTTCAACCATGTCTTGTTGTAACTCCAAGAAAAGAAAGAAACGCACATGGATTTAGGGTAGAGTCCTTCCATTGAAGGGGTAGCAGATGTGACAGTCATAGGATACAGATCCCAATCCATTTCCATATTTGGGAACAAACCCAATAACTTCGAATACGCATCATACTTCTCCGCCACCTCAACCAACCAAACCTTCCCTCCACCTCCACCACCACCATCACCGAGTCAAGATTGCAGAGGAAGATAGGGAGCGGATAGCACGTTCTTGAGAATATTTTAGAAGAAGGTGGAGGGTTAGGAGGCTGAAGATTGAAAGAACGAAGTGTTTGAGCTCAACTTTCAGAAACGACGCAATTCCTTGATTGAACTGAGGGTTTTGGTGATTGTGGATTTGCATCAAGGGAAGGTATTCGGGTGGCGCCGTTGGTTCTCCTGGGAGCGTTTTATGGCCGCCATGAGGAGTTCGACACTGGAGGTGTGTCGTCGTTGGCGGTGGAGGAGGTCGATGAGAGTTTGGAGGAGGGGAGGCAGTTGAGGGACACGCCGACGGAGAGTTCTAGGGCGCACAGTTGGAGGCACTGAGAGACGGTTACGGCTACGGTTACGGCGGTGATAGCAGTGCGCGATTGGGTGATTGCGTCGCGGAGGGAGGAGGAAGAGAGGGCCAAGAGAGTGGAGACTGCGTGGAGGGAGGTTGTCTAGGAAGCTTGCGGATTTTGGATGGATGCAGTGATGGTGGTAGTTGGGGATGAGAGTGGTTGTGAAGAAGAATTTGGGTGATTATGGGATTTGAGATTAGGAAAGTGGTGGTGAAGATAAGGATAATTTAGGGATTTTAAGTGATTTTTTAGTGTTTGGATAATTTTGTTGTGCGGGTCTCATATTTCATTAGTACAAATAGTAATTTCCTTCTTTTATAGGTAAATATGTTAACGTTTTCAACTTTCGTGGATAGAAACGATAGTTTAGTCTAAAAAAATACTATTCACAAATGAAGTCAAGTAAAAAAATATATAAAGATAAAAGAAAGTAAGAAAAAGAAGAGATTTTACAAATGGATGACAGTGTGATTGATCAAACGGTTGACTGGCATTGACATAGTCGTTATCTCATAATTCCTTAAGCTACACTCTTGCCAGTGGAATTGAGTTCGAGCACCAAAACCAAGCACATGACAATATAAATATATGTAAGGTCCACATTCCACACCACCAAAGAGAATTTTATAAAGTCTTGTATTATATAGCCTTTAATGGAGTTATGGCACTCGCATTGCTGTCTCTCTATTCTCACCTTCAACCTCCTCTGGCCACCGGGCACCACCTATTTCATTCATTACCCATACCCCCCTTATCTCTTATATAATAATGGGAAACCCCCAACAAACTTTTGGGCCTTAGAAGCAATAATCATGGCTTTCTATCTCCATTACATTGTTACTACAGCCACTTGATGAGTTAATACTTAATACTTAAGGGGTCCCTCTGATATTTTATTACCAGAATATATATAGCTAGTGAATATTTGATCTCTTGAATATATATATATATGCGCTCCAATAAAAATGAAGTCCAAGTTTTCATTTGTGATGATGTTTTCCTATTCTTACTGTTTGATATTGTTGCATGATATATATATGCTGATGTCACTAGCAGGTATCACGTTACATTGACACATGAGAGGCCTCTTTTATGCTAAGATTAACTAGTGATGGTTCTTGATTTAGCTAGCTAGATAGCATAGCAGTCCCTTCATTCAATGCACAGGGTTCCACGATGTACATTATTAAGAATTATATAAACATACACATGTAATGAGGACAAAAATAATATCCCAGGGAAATAAAATCATGTATATCCATGTGCACTAAATGCTTTGAAGAGTGAGTGGCTTAGTTGTCCATAGAAAAATAAAGGGGTGGCTTTATTCAAAGAGTAGGACCCGAATATGTGTGCCACCATCTAATAATGTCTTGCATCGTCATAAGTGGGAATCAATATGATCTCCAATATGAATATGAACATGAATATGGGATATATGAATTGTAATTATGTAACGTAAATTGTATAAATCAAAGAAAGGGAGCGTCTCTCACATGGGTAATGGGAAAAGCATTGAAAAAATCAGAAGACAACTTTGAAGAACCAAGACATGCGAGCAGTTGATCATGAAAACATAAAAATGAAAAGAGAGTGCAATGATTCACCGGCTTACAAACATATTGCGATAGATCAACGTCACAAAGAGAAAGAGGAATTTCTACGTATATTATTGTCGGCAAACAAGCTAAGTTAACATTTCAGAGGAACCCTATTATAATCAAATATATATATAACATTATTAACGCCATGATAGCACTACAAGAACATCTAGATAGGATTGCTGATTTGGCATTGATAATGGGATAATGGATAAAAAGTGAAAATTTTGGTGGAGTCAAATTTACATGAAATTGATAGTTGAAAATCCTTAAATGATTTGATAGGTTTAATTAAGAAAAAAGTATAGGTAGACAATGAACATATTAAATAATATAAACAATGGATATATCAGATGTTTAATTTACTAGATGTGCAGATAGTTATTCTAATATTAAGATTTAAATGAGTAATTTGGAGGTATTTAAATTGGGTCAATTTTAGAATAATTATTTATGTTGTTTAAAAAAGTAATTAATTACCTAACATAACTCTTAACTAAATTATTATATAATGACTCTTAATTATCAATTTTAGAGATAATTTGACTGCTAGTAAAAGTTCATTGTTCAAAAATTTATTAGTAAACTTTGATTGTTTTTATGGAATTTAGTATTTTAAAAATATTTGTATCACAGTTGTTGTGAGCTCTATAAATAATAATAAAAAATGAATTTTATTTGTTTTGAATGTGCTAACTTCAAAGTGCTTAAGTAGAACTGTTATTGAATAGGAGGGTTTGGCTTGTACATGTACATAACTACATAAGTACATATAATCCAAAATCAAATCTAGTTTTGTCATTTTTTAGTAAAAATTTACATGTAATTATTTTTATGTGAAATTAATAATTAAAAATTTTTAGATGATAATTTAGTTAAATTTATCATATTATTTAACAATTTTCATTTATTTAATTTCACATAAAGATAATTTTATACGAGTTTTCACTTTTTTTTACCACTGCAAAGCTTATTAGTTGTTATTTAATTTAATTTATTAATATTAAACATAGTCAAATATCTTTGGTTTGTTCCCCCATCCCCTTACCAGACAAAAAAAAAAAAAAAAAAAGGTTTTTCTTATTCAGGGTGTGCAAACTGAGATACAATAATGTCGGTGATAAGTTAGAGGCAAGCCACCACGTTACTTTATTATTATGTGCCTTCGAACATGGATATAAATAAAATTAAAATTACTTCTCGATATTGTCTACAGATGAAAATGAGATTGGAGCTCATGGCACATCAAATTTAATTAGGCGTGACATAAATATGTCTCAAATAATTCTGTTAAAAGAAAAATAAGATGAAGGAATTAAGCAACTAAATCTTAAGTTAATTTTTTTTTCTTGACAATGATATATATTATATACGATGTTTAACATGAAAGAGTGCATTACCGTTAATGTTTGAAGCAAACATATCCTCGTAATTATTTTATAGTCAGAAATATTTGGTAACTAAAGAAAATCAGCCAAAAATAGTCATAAAATAAGACAAGTTTTAGCTGTTTTTTATTGTCTACTTAGTATTAAATTTTCACATGAAATAATAGCATAATATTGTTTTATGATAAAATATTATAATTCAACCTTTACATTAAGATCAACGAATTCAAAAATAATACTTTACATTATTTATTTATTTATTTATTTATGATTATAGTTTATCATAAAATATATATATAAAAAAAGTATTATTTAATGATAACAAATACTTGATTTCATATCCCTAACCAATTCCCTTCTCCATACGAGGTGGGAAAAAAGAAGGTCTACTATCAACATTATTACACTGGCCACAACAAAAAAAAAAAAAAAGAAAGAAACATGATTACACCGGTGAAATTATAAAAAGATTGATCAAGAAAATTTAATAATAGACAAGCTAAGTTTTTTTTTTTTTCTTTTATTTAGAAAAGGACATGCTCTTCCTTTCGTCACTATCTTCTTTTTTTTTTTCTAAAAAAAAAAGGACTCCTTTTTTTTTTTCACTTTTCCTTTTCCGAAATGGTCTCCCATCAATTATGCTTGTCGTGCGTTAATTGGTGGGAGTAAGTTCAAACATTAAACGTGTTTTAATACATGTTTTGGCCTTTTGGGGGAAAATTTATCTTGTCGGCATCACTAATTGAAAACCATTAAGTATGTGGTATTTTGTCAATGCCTGCACATGTCATTATTATATTCACTTAGCTCTACTGAATTTAGTTGTTACGATGGAGAAAAAATGAAATAAAATCTTAATGCAGATGTAAATAATGATATTCAAATATAGTGATTGAAACCAAACCAATAGTCGTCTTAATAAAGATATTGTGTTATGAAAAAATATAGGAAACAATGAGTTTAATGAATAATACAATTATATATACGATAATTTTCTTTTTTTATTTGTAATTTTTGTAGAGGTGTATATGTTTTTATTTTATTGGACCAACTTTAAAATTTATTGTTTATATTGTTTACGAAAGTTATTGTCTATCTAATAAAACTGTTGTATTATTTGTTGGGTTATGCTAAGTAACCAATAATTTTTTTTAATAACATAAACAACCACTAATCAAATTAAAACATACTACACCTCTAAATTACCTACCTAAATCTTAATATTAGAATAATCATCCGCACACCTAGTGAAATGAACATCTAATATATCCATTATTCACATTATTTAATATTTTCATTGTTTACCTATAGTTTTCCTTATTTGTTTGAATAGTAAACCAAACCGGTTTATAATTAGTAACAAATTATTTTTCTAATATTTCTCTAACACGCCTTTAAGTAAGAGCCTGAGTTATATAATTTTTTTCGTAATTTTTTTTTATGTTAATCAAATTTTAAAATTTTCAGTCATAAAAATTTTGATATTAGGAATAAGTACTTTTTTCGTCTATAAGGTTTGGGGTCAAAATCGATTTCGTCCCTAGCTTTTTTTTTTATTAAAATCATCCTGAACGTTACAAAACGCTTTAAAATCATCCTTCCCCCAATTACGAAATTTTTTGGACACATTTGGTCCTGAGGTTGTTACTGGTAGTTGACGTATATAATCGTATAAAAAATTAAGATTTATTTTCGTCCCCACCCCCAAACGAGAAGCACAACGCGTCTGCTAGGGCTAGGGTTCTGGCGCAGCCATAGCGTCGGAGAGCTCGAGGTCGTCTCGGAGAAGGGGGTCTGCGCAGAAGAAGGGGATTCTTTGTGGGCATGGAGAGAGACCAGTGTTGCGAGTTTTCGGAACCAAGGAAAACCCAGGTCGCCGATTCTGGGGCTGCGTCTACTATGAGGTGATGTTTTGTTGTTCTAAGCTGATCCTATATGTTTCTTTCTGGGCACTGAGTATGGTGGGGTGATGTAGGTCAATGATGAATCTGAGATTTTCCGTTGGACAGATCCAGAAGCTGGGAGTGAAGATCTGCATGTTGCAAGGTTGAAGAGGAAAGTCGTAGACCTGAAGGCAGACGTGAAGACATCTGAGTGGAAGTTAAAGGTTGCTGCAGTGTTGGGCATGGTTGGCTGGGTTGCTTGTGTATGTTGCTGGCTGCAGGTTTTGTTGAATCACAACCAGGGTGTACCATGTTTTGTGCCTTTGAAACTGGGTTGATGAAAGGTTGGTAGAAAATAGGGCAATTTTAGGTAGTTTGTAGCTAGCCATTGCAGAGGACTTTATGTAATTAAAAAATTACTGCTGTGACTGGATAGTAATTTGGTATTGAAACTGGTTATTGGAGTTGAGTATATGTGTATGTAAGTGATTGTCTGTGTCTGTAATCTCAGAAAAATTTGACAATGAAAATGAAAATTGTTGACATGAAATTTGACTCTGTGTTACCAATGCATTACCTGTATTATAGAGTAGTTGTAGTTTAATAGAATGAAAGCAGAAACAGATTAACCAGAACATAAGCATGTGACTTCATTCATTAACAAACCAAGAGTAAAAGTCTTATAGCATTCATGAAACAAACTGACATTTAGACTTATATCAAAACAGCAGTAATTCTGTTCACTTTTACACAACAAAAGGCATAAATAGTCTGTAATAAGTTCCAATCAAAATGAAATTACACAACCCTAGCACTATCATCAAACCAAATCTACATGGACCAGCTAACAACTTAAATAGTTAGTAAACATTGTCAAAGCTATCCCCATTCCCTTGGAGGCAGTTTTGCCATGAGCCTCAACTTCCTTGGAGAAACATGCAGTGCAATGTTGTGAGAGAAGGAGACCTTGTGCATCATTGGTTGGCTTGAGCTGGATGCACCCTTGTCTTTAGTGACTGGTGGTGGTTGGGTAGAGCTTTTGATGGGCATCTTGTTGGGCCTTCGTTGGGGAGTAGCTGCTGCTGTTGTATTGGGCCTAGTTGCTGTTGTACTGGGCTTGGGGATGGGCTGGGAATAGGATGACTTGGACCTGGTTATGGGAGTTGAGCTCATGGCTGGTTGGGGCTGTAATGATGGATTTCCTTGACCTCTAGACCTCTTCCTCCCTCTGGTAGCAGTTTGCATAGCAGGTTTGGAAGTTGAGCTCTTCCTTCATCTAGTAGCTACCTTGACAGCAGTTTCTTTAGGGGGTTGGGCCTGCAATATACCAAGAAGGAGACATGTAAACACCAACATAGAGATTGAAATCAATGCAATAAACCCTAAACAAAACATTGACAGAACTTAATTTACAGGGAGGGGTGGATTGTTGCACCTTCCTCTCTTGTGACCTGCTGCACCACACCTTGAACACCTCTGAGTATGCCCCCTCTTAGACAAGTGTGTCTGGCATCTATCCTCTGATTCTTCAGGTCCTCTTTTCCTCTTCTTCACTGGTCTGTGACTAGGCCTCCGATAAGGTGGTGGCATGACATCATCGAAGTTTGTGTGCTCCCACAGATCTGGGCCATTGAGAGGGTGGATTGCGGATTCATAACATTTGACATAGGCATCTCTCTTGTAGCAGTCATCCACATACTGATCCAATTCAAGACCCTTGAAGTTTATACAGCTGATTGCATGTGTGCAAGAAATTTCACTTAGCTGCCACTTCCTACAGGAACACTCACGCAGAGATAAGTCAACAGCATACTTGCTCAATCCATTGACAACCTCATAAGTTTGTGCAGCAGACCAATAAGGCCTCCACTTACCGGCTGCCCTTCCTCTTCTCTCTATCTTCTTCCTAATTCTAGGTAAAATTGTTCCATTGAACTTTATAATTCTTTCTCTATTAACAGCCCATCTATTCATTAAGTATACCCTAATTTCTTCTAGCATAGTAATTATGGGCTTCTCCCTAGAATCGACTATAGCCCCATTGAAACTTTCACACATATTGTTTACAAGGGTATCACATTTGGAGTGGAAGCTAAACCTGGATCTGCTCCAGAATCTTGGAGGAATAGAGTTCAGATGCATGTGAGCCTCGACATTCAAAGATCGAATGACTGCCATTTCTCTCTCCCAGTCCTTCCAGTGTGTTGCTTTTGCGCATCTCCACATCAGCTGCTTCAATTGCAATCCAGGGAACTTCTTTCTGAAGTTGCTGTAGAGATGTCGCACGCAAAATCTGTGATCTACACCTGGGATCACCTCATCAAAAGCTGGCAGTAACCCCTAGCAAAACCAGGTAAGTATGCATAATGTTAACTTCATATTAACTTAAATGAGTATGCATGATATTAAGTTCATATTTACCTTCTGCTGATCAGACATGAAGGTTGCCCTGCCAATTGTTTCCAACCCAAAATCATGAATTAGCAGCCTCAGGAACCAAGTCCAGCTATCATTGGTCTCTGACTCCACGACGGCATAGGTGATAGGGAGTATTTGATCATTCGGGTCCCATCCTATAGCAGTCAGCATCTGCCCCCCTTGAGGGGTTTTTAGAAAGCAGCCATCCAACCCAATGAATTTTCTACATCGCAGAAAGATTTTTTTGCAAGCATCCAGGCATACATAAAGTCTTTGAAATATGCAATAGTTGTTCAAAGATTGGCTTTGCTGCTCATGCTCAAAATCAGGTGACCTTTGTACCTTTAGAGTCACTGAGGATCCTGGATTTGAACGGAGCAACTCATAGCAGTAATCACCAATCCTCTTGTACTGCTTCCTATACTCTCCCTGTATGTCATCCAACACCGCTTGCCTAGACCTAGCTGCCATTGAGGTTGTAACTGTCAGGTTCCACTTCCGTTGTGCCTTGTTCACCAGTTCCTTGATCTTAACCCTCGGGTTATGTTCCACTTTCTTCTTAAAAGCCCTACTCAGCCACGAAGTATGCATTATTCCAACCCTATGAGACTGGCTACAAGTGTGCTTAAGGTTAATGGACCGTAGTTGCCAAGTTGCTTCATTTTTCATCTTAGCAGCATATAACCAAAAAGGACAGCCAGGCTGACATACTGCCCTCACTCTAACCAAATCAAGCTTCGCATACCTCAGTCCCCTTCTCGATTGTACTGCATACGACGTGACAGTGTCCTTAAATTCCTCTCTTGAAGCAAAAACTGTTCCCACCTCCCACTTGTAAGTATTCATGTCCTTACAATCCTTATAAATTGGATAACTCCTTGCCTCATTCTTATCTTCCCCTTCTCCTTCCTCATCACCTGAACCAACACCAACCTCATACTCCAAGTCCACTTTATCACTGTTGAAACATTCCTCATCACTAAAATCGCCATTCATAACCCCTTTTCCTTTATCAACCCTCTTGCTACTCTTGCCAGTGGTATCTTCCTCAAACCCACTCTCATCATCGTACTCCTCCTCACTATCTGTAAAATGGATGTCGTCTGCACTATCACCCTCAAGATCAGATGGAATAAACTCCTCATCATCGCTGTCATCATCGCTGTTTGACTCACCCCGATCATTTTCAGCGGCCACATCTGTATCTACCTGATCTTTTTCATTGCGTCCTTGCACATCATCATTTTTCATCTCTTGAACTTTTTCACCCTCATAAACCACTAACTCATTACTCGGATTCTGCTCTGTTTGGCCTCCAACATCAATAAACCCAGCGTCCGGAAATTCTTCTGCATCCTCAACTACATGCACCACAAACACCTCAACATGACCCCTTAAGCTCGCTATTTTGCACATCTTAAATGCATCTCTATCCGTAGCAAATAATTTTAGGGCCTTCTCTAACCATTGACTAGCTGGATCCTTATACCACAGAGCTGCAATGTTCTCCTTGGTGTATCCAAATTGCCCTAACTCTGCATATGCCTCAAATATAGACCAGCAATCACTATCATCTTCAATCATTGTCTTCTCTCCCCCTAAATACTGGAACGTCCCTTCTTCATAACCAAATCGCCCCCCATGGTAGACAGTCAGAGTAAAGCTTCCCATTTCCTAAAGACACAAAAAAAAAAACGACTCAAACCCTCCCCACCTAACTGGAAACAAAACCGTAAAGAATTCTGCATACATACCTCAACGCCGACGACAATGTCGGACCGAAAACCTTCCTCGTCGTAGCTACTAACCCCCAAATGCAGCTCAGATACGCCTCCAATAAATACACAACACACCTAGGGCATCAATGAACATGAACCATCTCCTTCGACTTTGTGTAACGAATAAGAAAGTAAATGAGTTTCGCGGGAATGAAAAACGAAGGGATATGGACCATCAGGGACAAATATGTCTAAAAAATTTCGTAATTGGAGGGAATGATGATTTTAAAGCATTTTGTAACGTTCAGGATGATTGTTATAAAAAAAAAAAAAGGCTAGGGACGAAATCGATTTTGACCCCAGACCTTGGGGACGAAAAAAGTACTTATCCCTTGATATTATTATGTCATAATATTATTTTTTTTAAATTAAATTAATTAAAAAAATACATAAATAATTATATTTTTAATAAATAAAATTTAATTTATTAATTAGGTACTGATATTTTATTTAAAATTTTGTTGACAATAGTTAATTTTTACGCCCCCTCTCGCTCTTCAACATACACTAAAGTATATATTGTTAAAACCAAATATTTAATATTCCTAAGTAAGTAGTATATATATAATGATATTTTTTAATTTGACAAATCAAAAATTAATTCGTTATAAATTTTAATTTTATTTAAAAATTTATTATTAACTAATAAAATATTATATATACAAAATATAATTTAAAACTGATATATATTTAAACAGTCTAGTAAATCAATCACCCAACTAACTCAACTTGGTTATAGTATATATATAAATATAAATTAAATGATCAACTCTTCATCCTTTAGAAAATAAAGTCAATGTGACAATGTCCACAAAAGCAGCCGTTTTTTACCTTTTTCTTGGAATAATTATATTCTTTATTGTGATGTGTCTTAAAGGGGACACATATATGTTGGCGTCATAAGTACACCTTCAGAAACTTTAATAACTTTGATAGTGCTAAGTGCTATATGTCACATACAAATGCTAAAGCCATTATTCCCTACTTTCGAATAATTAGCTTTATAATTAACTTTTTTTAATTTGTGCACTTTAATTTGGATATATTAGTTGATAAGTTAACATTTGGAATCTCTTTAATTTAATTATGAAATTAAGATCAGATTAGGATACTAACTAAAGAAAATCTTGTATTATATTGTCATAATGTCATTCCAATCACGTTGTAAAAGTATGGTTGCGAGCCAAAAAAAAAAAACCTATTAATGAATCTATTATTAGCAGAAGCTAAGGATTTTTTTGTATAGTTAAAGATATAATTATCTAAATTTTTTAAGGAAATAATTTTATAGAATAATAATATTAGAATAAATTTTTATAATTAAAAAATTTAAAATTTGATTTTTATTATTTTTTAAATAAAAAAATTAATATAAAATAAATTAAAAAATAACATAAGATAAATAAAAAAATTATGCAAAAATCACAAAATCTAAAAAAAAGTACTTACATAAAAGAGTATATCATTAAAAATATAATCATTCATAAATTTTATTTATTAATTTAAATTTTTGAAAAAAAATTATGACAGTACCATCACATGTATTTTATATATATTTATGCATGCTTAGATTTATCCATTTAGCTACTATTTAAAAAAAAAAAAAAATAGTTCTTGTAAGAGCAATTCAATGTTTATTTATTTGTTCCAATAAAACCACAAAAGGTTCGCACATTATGTTTTTACATAAACTTTTTATCCAACCACTATGAGCATTTCAGCAGCCACATGTATTCGATACTCCAAGGATTATTTTAAGGATTACTTTAAAAAGTTTATATTGAAAGATTAATAAAAATTTTGAATATTTTAAAAGGTCTATTGTATTAAAACTTTCAGTATAGATAACCTTGTTAACTCATTAGCAACACTTTACCTTAATTGTATTTATTTAAAAAATATTATATAACTATTAGAATTTATTATTTTATTATTAGTTAGTTATTAATATTTAAAAATATAAATTAAAAATATATTATTAATTTATTAAACTAACATAATTGAATTAATGACTAAAAATAATAATAAAAAATAATAAATATTAGTAAATTTTGAATATTTCTTAATCTATTTATCAACTAGATATAAATTTGTGCGTAGGTAATTTTTCTTACTTGTGCATCATTTACCAAATAATAATTATTCTTGTTCGAAAAATAAAGAATAGGATAAAATATTAAATTAATCTCTTACATTTGATCTAATCCTATATATTTTAATTCTTAAAGTTTAAAGTATCATATTTAAATATAAAAAAAATTTATTTAGTTTTAATAATATAATTTTACTGTAAATTTAAGATTAAATAATTAACAAAATATCGTATATAACAACAGTAAAAAAAGAAGATCAATAATTTAAAAAAAATGTACAAGTTCGAGAGGTGCAGAATTATTAGCAGCGGATGTATCTCCATAAGCCGCTAACTTTGATTTAACTACATAAAAAAATATCATCAAAAACTCGCTTTTCGCAGAAAAATTCGTCAGTAACAACAAAAAAGGTCATCGTCATCTTTACCACATAAATTTTTTTCGACAATTGAAAAAGTTGGTTATGAATTTACGAGATTTGAAAACTGAATTTCGTTAATTATTATAAAACTATATTGAATAATTAAATGAAATTTTTTGAATTTAAATAAAATATTTTAAATTTTAAAGACCAAAAAAAAATTAAATCTAAATATAATAGACCAATTTAATACTTTTCTCTAAAAAATAAATGACCATACATACACTGATATAATTAATTACATGAAGAATGGTACGGTCAACTAGTTCCAAACGTGAATGGGTCATATTTTGCCCTAAAATAGAAAATTTCTTCCCTCATCAAGATCATTTCCTCTTTTACAATCATGTGGATTCTGAATATAATAATGCCCATACCAATTCTTGATACCAGAGGCACGTGGAAGAATAATAACTTAATAAGTGCTTTCTTTTTTGCATAAATTATACTAACTAATAGGAATTTTTTCATTTAAATTAATAAAATATATTTTTTACTGAATTTGTCAAATATTTATTTATATACATATTGACACACCCTTACTATTGTACCCCATAATACGGAAAATACGTATTGTGTGTATTCGAGATGTGTAATAAATATTTAAAAATGTAATTTATTTACACATTACATATTTAAATAAATATTATATTTTATTAGTTAAAAAAATCCTAACTAAAAAATTTCATCCAACAAAAGAATAACTATCTCAATTTTTGTTTTCAATTAAATTAAAGATGTGAAATATAATTTTTAATCTTTTAATATTTTTAAAAAAAAATTTAATCCTACTTATAAAATATATTAAAAAATTACACTTTATCTATTCAACTAAAAAAAATTTTAGAAGTTTCAATCCCATTCAATAACAATACACCCACCACTACACTAAAAATATTATTATTATTATTATTATTATTATTATTATTATTATTATTATTATTATTATTATTATTATTTAGTGACATTTAATTACGTGCTATCCTTTTTTACAAGATTTTAAAATCGAAAAGATATGAGAATCAATAGTTAATATGAGATTGCATAAATAATAATAATAATAATAATAATAATAATAATAATAATAATAATAACTATAAGCCAAGTTAATAATTTTTGCAGGATCCTTTAATTAATAGTTCTAGAAAAAAAAAACTTGCATATTGTTATTAAAGCATTAGAATATTTGTTAGATATATAATAATTTATATATCAATTAAAATTTATAAGATAAATGATTTCTCGACAATATCTATCCAAATTTCCCTTGCAAGTATCAAATATAGAATATGCTAAAGCAATTGGAGAGACATATATTGATATAATGTATGTGGTCCATTGGTCATTGGCAAGGAAAGAATGGACACAGCTTCACAAATAAAGTCATATTATTATACATTGTGGTTATCTGAACAGAATAATGTAAAATGAAATTGAGAAAGAATTCAATTTCTCTTTCGAAGTGGGGGATCCTTATTTTCTAAAATGGAACACTAAGAGAAAGAGAAGGGAGCAAGTTGCAGTGTGAAGGGCAGGTAAGATAGTCAATATATATATATAATTTAATTTTATTAGAGATACGACGACTGTAATTTTTTTTTATTAACTTAAACTTTAAAAAAAAAATTATTACAAGTTTTATTATCGAATGAAATGTAATTTTAAAATAAGTTTATAAAATGTTATATATATGTATAATAATAAAGAAAGAATGGAAAAAAAATAGATAATATTTTCTGTACATGTATTATGATATTACTTTTTTTAGAAGTTTAAGTCGATAAGAAGTGACAATATAAATAGTTATATCTCCAAATTTTTTTTAAATGAAAATTTATTTTGAATTTGTGTGATTTTTTTATATAGACATTTTTTTATTTATTTTATATAATTTTTTCTTTTAAAATTCATTAAGAATTGAATTTTAAATTTTATAAATATTAATATTAATTTTTTAAAAAAAAATTAAATTATAAAAAATAATATAAATAATTTTATATTTGTCAAAAAAAATTATGAGAATATAATAGTGACCGATGCTAATATGATAATTGGTATATAGCCAAAGAGTGAGTTATCGTATAATCAGGTCCACACTTCTTAGTCGACAAACCTGATTTTTAAGTTGAGCCACTCTTGAGAATAATCCTTTTATTTCTCTATTTTATTTAATTTGGTGGAACGTACATAAATCTCTGTCAGTGGCGTGTACTATTATATTATATATAGACAATGCATTGCAAATAATTTCATATTGAAAGCAAAGTTTTTTTTATTTCTTTCCTTTTTAATTATTTTTTATTTTTAAAATTCTTGGTAATTTAATTTGATGAGCAAAGATGGATAATAAAGAGGGCCCAGAAGCGCGGCACTTGCTCCGTTCATCTTTGTTTATGATGAAGGGCCTTAGTTCAATCCAGTGATTTTGGTTATAAATAATGGGATAAATTATATGGATAAATAGATTAGGACTTAATATTATATAAATATTTTAAATTGAATTATGTTACATATTTATTTCATTTGTAATTTTATATAAATCGAATTAATTAAATTTGATTTAGATTAAATATATGTAAATAAAATTTAATTTATTATTAGTACACTAAAAATACGTAAATCAAATTTAATTGATTCGATTTATTATTTATGTAGTATATAGATATAAATTAAATCTAATTAATTTATTATTTTTGTGGTATATAGATGTAAATCGAATTTAGTTGATTTATTTTTATTTAAGCTGTAGAAGTAGTAAATCGAATCGACTATATTCGATTAACATTTATAAATAAGTAAATCGAATCGACTAGATTCGATTTATATGTTTTTAATGTATTAGCTAATGGTAAATCGAATTTGATTGATTCGATTTATATATAGAATTGCAAACGAAACAGATATGTAACACAATTCAATTTAGGACATCTATATAATATTAATTTTTAATTTATTTAATTTACTCTAGATATTGATATAATAATTATAAAAATTAATATATATGATAGTATGATACTATGAAAGTGAGCAGCCAGCAAGATAATGATTTATCAAGACCTACCTTATGAAAATTTCAATTAGACGACTAACATTACATGCATGAGGGAAATTATGATTTAGGGTTTAGTTTGGGTAGATTTTCTGAAAAACAAAATTAAACTACTTACTTTTTCTTTTTCTTTGGAAACGATTTTGTTGTTAGAAATTCAAATTTTTTAATTTATAAAAAGTGAATATGGTTGGCTTTAAAAACAAAACAAAGATTATTATAGGCGTCACCGTGTCAGTTATTTTTGCCAATGCTGTATTTTTATACTAACACACATTATGAACTATTAAATTGTATACACATAAACCAAGAAGAAAAGTCTAGGAACTAATATATATTTTTGTAACAACCAATTTATTTTAGTTAATTACATGTAATTTACTGTTTTTTTTTTTTTTCTTGATCATCCTTTTTTTAGTAAACATATAAATATTAGTTATATATTTGACGAAAACAACGATCACTTAACAAGACTCTTTAAATAAAGAAATTTTTTTACTAAAAGTATTTTTAAAAATTATATAAAAAAAGAGTCAAGAATTTAATAAAAATATCCTTTAAATAAAACCTTTTTTTATGGAAAAAAGACAATTCAAACAAACCCATTGAAATGAATAAAATAGGTCAAAAGTGAAAGTTACATTTTTATTTAAAGTGATGGACCAGTCCATAATAAGAATAATAAACATGCATTATTATTACATCAATTTTAGTGGAGTTTAACTATAGTCTTTTAGTTTTCAATCTAGCATAGTGTATGTACTAGGTTACCTGGCTTAACTGACAACATTATCTAGTTCATTCAATTTAGACTTAGTAGTCGTTGGTTGGAGGATGATAAAGATAATCATTTGGGAAGTGTTTCAAGTATACCAGAAACACCGCTATTTCAATTGTTTTAACTGTTGATTTAAATTATAAAAAATATATATAATATATATTAATTAAAATTAACGAATAAAATAAATAGAACACCGGTGTTCTCAATACATTTAAAATTTTTCCAATCATTTGATACATACATACATTTATATAGTCACCATCTCCTTGGAATCCCATGTGAAGACCCTTCTTTTTTGTTGCATTTATATATTTATACTCATCATGATTAAGAACTTTAGTTGGCCAAAGACTGATGAATTAAAGTTTAACTGACAAAGTTCTTACAATACTATTGAAAAAAGACAATATATAAAAGAAAAAAAAGAAAGCTAAAGCGAATTTTCCATGAAAAGAAGAGATTATTTTTATACATGCTCATTGTTTCATTTTCTTTTTAAATAATTAAAGAAGTACTTAATAGAAAAATATTAGCAGGTTAACATTTTTTTATCGTTATTAGTTAATACTTAAAATTTAGTATTTGTTGGACTTTAATACAAAATAATTAATAAACTTTATTAATCATATAACATTATTAGTACGCACAAATAATAATAATGTCTCTTATATATATATATATATATATATGACTTTCCGGGTGGTGTGTGATTGCAGAAAAAGCATTGTACGTACAAAAACTAAAGCATGAATTATTTGTGTTCTGGTACTAATGCAAATAAAGCATGCATTGTGCATGATGAATAGAGTAACAAGAGAAAGAAAAAGAAAGCACAGAGATTTTATAGGCGAACCTTTGCTTTATTTTTTCTTGCCTCCTCACAGATGAGCATATAGATTTTATATTCTTTGGCCGGTTGTGATTTTCTTGTCACAAAATGTTTGTTTTAATTTAATTATTGCCATCCATTCTCCGGTTTTAACCCACCATGATCTATGGTGTTTGTAATAATTCGTGTGACGATCTCTTATATTAAACACGAATTTAAAAAACTTATAAGAAAATAAATTTGTATCACTTACTAATAATGTTTATAATTCTGAAAATTGATATTGTCAATTCTATTTTAATAATGAAGATATCCATTTATATATATATATATATATATATATATATATATATATATATATGTGTGTGTGTGTGTGGGCGCGCGCAATTGTAAAAAAAATTCTAAAAATCCAATATAAAATGAGTTCGTAGCGAATTTTTATTCAATTTGTGTAATGATTATGCATCAGTAACATTGTGTGGCTAAAAGCGGTGTCTTTCGAAAATTCAGCTACCAAAAATGTCATAGTTATCTCCTTAAAGTACTACCTTAAATTCAACGTCGGTGTAAAAAACCAAACTTAATTAGTCGTTGAACTTTTCACCCCTCGCAAGAATTACCCCTAATTTTAACACTACCAAAAAAAGAAAGAACGAGATTGTGAGATAAATGACTGAAATAGTACGTTAGAGATATATCCATTAGTGTTATCTTCTTCTATCAGCTTAAGTTTATAGAATGAGTAGTTTCATGACATGGTATCAAAACTTTATGTCCAAAAAATCAAGAATTCGATCATAAAAAAATAACAAATCAAGCCCATCAGCTTAACGAAAAGAAATTGTCATATGAAAATACTCTAATTTAGGCTAAATCACTTTTTTTTTTATATAGTAGAGATCGATGAGTACTCGATAGATATATAATTGTATATGTTTTTCTATCAAACAATTTAATTATTAGTTTTTAGAACAAGTTATTTTATATATATAATATTAGAGTTTATATGATTAAAGTTTAAACTTGAATCCTTTAATTATTATTTCTGTAAATAATGCTCCTTAAACTTGAAAATATGTCTGTAATTTGATTATTTTACGTAGCTGGACTTTTTACCCAAAAACATTGTGGTGGCCACCGGTTGAATAAATTAAATGAAGTGTATTGAAACCCAACCAACCACTTTAAAAGCTGTCCTTCTCTAATTTGTGTAAATGTGTGTTCACGTTAGCGTCGTCGTCATTATCTTATCAACTAACATCATAATAATTGTAGCCTTTCATTCTCATTATACATAAACTAATACCCTTCCATTACAATATATATATAATATTTGCAATCTTATCTGTGATTGTGGATTGAAGTTGAACTATATGGAAGATAGTGATGATTGATTTATGATGGATGATGTGCCATAAAAGGAAGACTCATCCATGATATAATTCATGGTGACTTTCTTAAGGTATAGTAGTATTGTTGATTATATTATAAATTATTTTTTAAAAAAAATTAAACTAATAAATAACAATATAAGAATAATTATTATTGAATCAATAACCACCTTCAAGAGTCGACGAAGAAGTTTAAATTTCAAAAATTATATCTATAATATACCATACGATTTTACTATGGTAGCGTTTGGTGAAGAGACAGAAACTGAAAAACTAAGATTGAGAGACAGAAATTAAGAGACAGAGACAGAAATAAATTTTAGTATTCTGTTTGGTACAAAGTAGGAGACAGAAATTAAAATAAGAATGAAACTCTAATTTAATTTGTACAAAAGCTAAAATTAAAATTAATTAATTCAAATGAGGATATTTTAGGTATAAAATGTTATTAAAGTTTCAGTCTCTGTCTCTGAAAATTTCAGTCCCCTATGTCCTCACTTTTTGGAAGTACTGAAATATTGAAATTTTAGGAATAAAGACAGAAATTTAATACTAGTCTCTGAACGAACAAACATGATACTGAGTTTCAATCTCTCAATCTCTGTCCCAATACCTCAAAAAAACGCTACCTATACGACGAGTTAATTAACTAGACAAATAATTAAATAATGTCATATAGGAATGTTCCCTTATAGTCTTAGATATGGAGAGATCGACATACTATTGATATGAGTAGTTTTATAATTTTTTCAACATGAAAAATGATTTACTATAGTTATAAGTACGTACGCTGTCATTTCGGTTTTATCATGAGAACCGAATCAAATTTGTTCATTTCAATTGGATTAATCAAACTAAAAAATTCAATTGCCAAATTTAGTAAGCTGATGAGTGACAAAAATATCAGTGAATTATTGAATTGATTTATTTTTTTTATTGAAAAGCCCATTAAAATTTATAAAATTTTTGAATATATATTATATCTAATTAATTCTGATTGAAATTATTTTAGTTAAACTTTTAAATTTTAAAATTATTATTATTGTGCCAGCTATATATCCATGTATTTTTACCCATATAATGCAAGGCATAATGTTCCATTGTTATGTATAGCAGTAGATGTCAATCAACTATAAATGTTTAACAGTAATAATAATTAATATATTATTTTAATTTCCTTCATATATACGTTCCTTGCTTTATCGTCCAACATGTGTGCTTTTACCCGGCTTTCGGCTAATAAATATCATACATCTATTATATATTATTAATTTTATAATTAAAATATATTATATATTATTTTTTATTATAATTAAAATTATTTTTTTTTAAATTAAAAAATTATCTCTTCTTTTTTTCTTTATCTTTCTTATTCTTTCGATCATTTTACTTTTATATATTATTATTAATAACTAATTATAAATTTAACAACTAAAATATACAACGTTACATTCTCTAATTATATTAAAATTAAACTAAAATTAAAATATTAATATAGTTATATTATATATTATATATTTATATATTACTAACTAAATTTGATAACTAAAATATTTTACATAGTATTTTTTTATTAAAATTAAAAAATATATATTTTTTTTAAAATTAATAAATTCTCTTCTTATATTCTCTCTTCTATCTTTCTTCCTTTTTATATTTCTCTTTATTTTTTTCATTCAATATATAATTTATATTTTATATTTTATATTAATAATTTGACAAATTAAAATATGTCACTAAATATTTTGTTATTATAATTAAAATATTTTTTTTTAAACTAACAAACTCCCTCTCTCATTCTTCTACTTTATCTTTCTCTCTCTTTTTTTATTCTCTATTTTTCTTTACCTTTCTGTTCTACAAAAAATAAAATTAACAAAATAATATAATTAAAATAAAAAATTATTATTATATATATATTTTTTTATTTTTTATTTAATTTTAAATGTTCAACACTTATCTTTTAAATTTTTATTTTTTAAATATTTATTACATATAATTTAAAAAATATTAATATTGTGATTAAAAGTTAGAATCAAGATTTAGTTATTTAAAAAAAATTATTTTAAATTAATTTTATAATTATCAATATAAATATTTTTATACTAATATCTAATTATATTTTTATATACTTAGAGAGATAAAATATAATTTTTAAATAATAAATATAAAAATTAATTATTTATATTTGTATAACATACTTAATATCTAGTCAAATGTAAAAGTGTACACGTTAAATTATTTCAAATTTTAGATAACAAATATTAATAATAAAAAATTAAACTTTTTTCACATGAAAATAATAACTAAAAGTCTTATTATTTGATTTTTTATCTAAAGAGACGCGGGTCATTTCAATCGACGGAAATTTTTATCCTCTATAATCTTTTTGTAAAAATAATTTGATTTTATAAATTTTTTATGTCATAATCTATAATGTGAAGACAAAACTAACATAATTTTAAAAAATTTATATTTTTATAATATTATTATAAATAAAAATACTAATTCTAATTAAATACGTTATTCAAAATATATGTCGTTGTTTAAGACAATTAATAAAATAAAAGCCATTGGCTATTAGCGACTAATTGCGTGTTGTCAACGCTGTTTTATTATTGAGTGAATGTAATTATTAAGGTTGGTCACAACTTTGATATTCTATCCTTAAATTTTGAGCACACAGGGTTTCACAATTGAGTTTTATTACTTAAAACTTTCTTCTTATAATCAGGATTGTTGTATACATAATATATTGAGATCTCGGCCAGTATTTAATAATGTAGGCCACCTTTTGGTTTAATTTCGTGTGCCATAATTTTTTTGGTTTTCGATGCTACTATGCCAATCTTAGGATATCATAGTTTAAGAGGTTAGTAACGGCGAAAAACAGTCATATATATATGAGGCACGTGCAGCAATTACTCGATCGAATTCTTATAGATCTGAAAAAAATTATGAAAAGTAAAAGTTACTATTTTTATATATACTAATACATTATGTATGTTTTGTATTCATATGTGTTAGTTTATTTAAAAATATATACTATATACTAGTCAAACTGTATATTACTATATATTATATTAATAAAATGTTTCTTTTCAGTTCACAATATTTTTATTTATTGTTCTCCTATTTTGATAAAATAAAGTATTCTTCAATTACCTTATCTTTTACACAATTCTAAATTTAAATAAATAATAAGATAACAATACAAAAAAAATTAGTTAATTATTATTAGTGTATTAAATTACCAAAGTGATGGATACTATAAAGAATAGCATAGTATTAATAACAAAAGATCCAATGGGTAATCTAACTAGATTATTATTACTCTCTTTAGTGATAATCATTCTGCTATAAGAAATTATAGGTAACTAATATTTTTCATTGATTTTATTTTATTTTTTATACTAAAAGTGTGGACCTTCTAGTATTATCTCTTTATACTTACTATCTCTATAATAGAATATATTTAAGAAGATTTTTCTTATTAATAATGTGCCATTTTTTAAAAATTAATTATTTAAATACCACTTTTTTTTAAGATGGCAGATGATTTATTATATTATAATTAATTATAATAACATAAAAAGGGTGATAAGTAGATAACTAATTTTAAAAGAGAAGTATTTTAATATTAAGTTTCAAAAAAAATAACATATTAATTAAAAAAATTTATTTAAGATATTATACATTAATATAGTATCTAAGTATATTTACTATTAGTTATTTTATATTTAATAAAGAGATATTAAAATATTATATTAATATAATATCCACATATATTTCTTACTAATTTGATATAAACACTTCTTATTATTATTATATATTTTTATCTAAAATCAGTATAAAATATATCCTAGATACTATATAAAATATATAAAATGTAAATAGATTATAAGCTTATTATAACACTCCACAGTCCACACTCCCTCCTATAAATTCCTTGATACAATAACCAAACCAAACCACCAATTTGAAAACACTCTCTTCCGCCCCAATCTGGGCAACATGATGAGCCCCCTTTTTCTCCTCATCCTCCTCTTCTCATCCCTCACTGTAAGCTTCTCTACGTCATAATTTTACATATCCACTTTCATCTTTACATAATTTAGGCTATTATCATTTCTCCATTATAATTATTATTTTGTAGCTCACGTCATATATATTTTGTAGCTAGTCTTATTAAATTCCTAACTTCATTTACCAACATAATTGTTATGCATCATAATTAATTAGTAGAAAATGTTTATATTAATTTGCAGTCTAACACATTATTTGATGAAAATTCAAAAGTGAGAATGAAACTAATAATAAAAAAGATAAAATGATAAACACATTTCTAATAACATCCTTCTCATGAAACGGATTACCACGCAGGTTGGTTTCTCCGGCAGCAGCGGAGATCAAAATCCGTTCACGCCAAAGGCGTACGCGTTGCGGTACTGGGACAAAGCCATTCAAAACACGCTTCCAAAGCCATCCTTCCTCACCTCCAAGGCCTCACCACTAACCGCCATTCAAGCCGCTAAGTACGCCAAACTCGCCGCCACCAACGCCCTCACCACGCGCCTTCCCGAGTTCTGCTCCGCTGCGCACCTCCTCTGCTTTCCTGACATCACGCCCAATCTCTCCAAGCGAGACAAGAGCCAAAGCTTCACCGGCTACGAAGACGGCCAGAACTTCACCAGCTACGGAATCGGCGGTGCTGGAAGCGTCAACAACTTCAAGAACTATTCCGACGGCTTTTTCAACCCCGGGGTGAACGAGTTCCGCTCCTACAGCCGAAGCTCCGGTGGCGGCAGCGAGACCTTTACGGGTTATGGAGAAGACACAAACGTCGTCGAGGAAGGCTTCAACACCTACGGCAAAGGTTCCGGAGGCGGCACCGGAGAATTCACACAGTACGGAACCAACTCAAACGTCCCAACCCTCCGGTTCTCGTCGTACGGCGAGGCAACCGGCGGCAGGCAAGAAAGTTTCTCCAAGTACAGCGACGACAGCAATGCCGGAGATCAGACGTTCTCGAATTACGGCAAAAACTCTGCGGGAGCCGTGAGCGAGTTCGACAGCTATGGTAACAACTCGAACGTGGCGTCGTCGACCTTTGGTAGCTACGGCGCCGGTGGCGCGGGACAGAACGAGACGTTCACGAACTACGGGATAAACATGAACGTGCCTGAAGAGAATTTCAATAACTATGGGGCTGGAACCACCGGAGGAACTCAAACATTCACGAACTATAGAGATCAGGCGAACGTCGGTGATACCTCGTTTTCTTCGTACGATAAGGGATCGAACCAAGGAGAGGCCACTTTCACCAACTACGGCCACTCCTTCAACGAAGGCACCGATACCTTTAAAGGCTACGCCCTCAACTCTACGGCGGGCAAGGTTAGTTCTATTATTTCTTTTCTACCTTGCTAAGGATTTTTTTATTTTAATAAATAAATGAATTATAATAGTTATCTAAATAAATAATTTACATATATATATATATTTAAAAAAATTAAAAATAATAAAAATATTAATATTATCAATAATTTAAACTTTTAAGTATGCAACTAATATATAAAAAGATTAGTAGAAGAGATTAAAGTAGATATATTTGATCAATTAGTACTCAAAAAAATTGGTAAAATAGTGGGAAGAGAATTGAAACGGTTATCTCTAGAGATAACCGTTTCAATTCTTTTCCTACTATCTCATAATCTCTCATAATAATTGGCAAACGGTTATTTTTATTTTTTAAATTTAAATCAATCCAATTGAATCATAATTTAATTTAAAAATTTTTTAAAATGGATATCTTTGATCAAAATTACATAAAAAATTTTAGTTTAAATTATGATCCAATTGGATTAATTTAAATTTGAAAAATAAAAATAACCGTCTGCCAATTACTAAGAGAAATTGACGGGGATACTAGGAAGAGAATTGAAACAATTATCTCTTCTACTATTCTCGTCAATCTCTCTTAATAATTAGCACACAGTTATTTTTATTTTTAAATTTAAATCAATTCAATTGGATCATAATTTAAACTAAAATTTTTTATATACTCTTTTGATCAAATATATATCCATTATAAAAAATTTTAAATTAAATTATGATCCAATTTGAATGATTTAAATTTGAAAAATAAAAATAACCGTTCTTCAATTATTATGAGAGATGAATGGATAATGGGGAGAGAATTGAAACGGTTATCTCTCACGTGGATAATGGAAGATAACGTGAGAGATAACCGTTTCAATTCTCTTCTGTTATTCCATCAATTTTTTTGAGTATTAATTGATCAAATATATCTATTTTAATCTCTTCAACCAATTTTTTATATACTGCATGCTAAAAATTTAGATTATTAATAATATTAATATTTTTTAATATTTTTAAATTTTAAAAAAAATATGTACTAAACGAGATATGATAAAAGAAGAATATTTATTTCGATAATTATTTTTTAAATTATTTATTTTGATAATTATTATATTTATTAAATTTATAAAAATAAAAAATCCTACTAACATCACTTACAAAATTACTTGCAAATAAAAATTTAACTATTTTTAATATATATATTTTATATCATTAATTTATTAATTAATTTTTAATATATACGTAGAATTATTATATTTGTGTTATATTTAACCTTTTATATTGTCAACTTTTTTTATAATGAAATTCTATCATGGTTTTTTTATTTATATTTATGTAAATTTGTAAGTAAATTTTTTAATAAAAACTAATTAAGTTTATCGTTAATTTTTTACAATTAGCATAGTTAATTGATTTAATATGATATCTTAATAATATGAAATTATTATATAATTATCTAATCACGTTAATTGTTTTGATAACTATTTTAACTTTTTTTATATATACGGTATTGTCAAATATAATTATATGTGTCAGATTCTCTACGTGTGTGTAAAATACTAAAATACTAAATATTTTAAAAAATATTAAAATTATTTGATATTTAAAAATTATAAAAATGTACATACAAATTATCTTTGTATAAAATTAATAAAAAAATAATTAAATAATTTAATAAATTTAAATTAAATTATCATCTAATAATTATTAACTATTACTTTGATATAAAATTAATCACGTATAAATTTTTATCTTTAAAAATTTAGCCTATAAAAATTAGTTATTTATTTAATTTTGAGCGGGCATATATTCTTTCTAATATTTTTTACTTTGTTACTTTGAACGCACGTAAGAATATTTCAGTATTTTGAGTATTATTAATTGTTGGTTGCATAAAAGGCTGGGTTCAAAGAATACGGTGTGAACACGACCTTCAAGGAGTACAACAAAGACGGTGTCTCCTTCTCCGGCTACACCAACGCCACCACTTCTTCCGCCCACATTAGTGGCAGTCTGGCCAAAAAATGGGTGGAACCAGGCAAATTCTTCCGCGAAAGCATGCTAAAGGAAGGCACTATTATGCCCATGCCAGACATCAAGGACAAGATGCCAAAAAGATCATTCTTGCCCCGCTCCATTTTGACCAAATTACCCTTCTCCACCTCCGAGCTCAAGCGCATCTTCAAGGCCTCCGATGAATCCTCCATGGACAAGATGATAAAAGACTCCATGGGAGAGTGCACCCGAGCTCCCAGCGCGGGGGAGACAAAACGATGCGTTGGATCTGTGGAGGACATGATCGACTTTGCAACTTCCGTTTTGGGGCGTGACATTACCGTTAGAAGCACCGAGAACGTTAACGGGTCAAAGAAGAATGTGATGGTGAGTAAGGTCAAAGGGATCAACGGTGGGAAAGTAACCAAATCTGTTTCTTGCCATCAGAGCTTGTTCCCTTACTTATTGTATTACTGCCACTCGGTTCCTAAGGTTCGGGTTTACGAAGCGGATCTTTTGGACCCGAATACGAAAGCTAAGATTAACCACGGTGTTGCCATCTGTCACTTGGACACCACTGCATGGAGCCCAACCCATGGTGCATTCTTGGCCCTTGGATCGGGTCCTGGTAAGATTGAGGTTTGCCATTGGATCTTTGAGAATGATATGACTTGGACCATTGCTAATTGAGGAACGACGGATAATAATTGATCCGATCAAAGCAACCTCCATCATCAGTTATTAAGATTTTAGTGGTGCTTTATTATTAGTTTTTTTTTTTTCCTTCCTGTCATGCATTCAGGGTTTCGGTCCCGATATGGTTTATATAGTTGTTAAAAAATAACGAAGAGATTGCCTTTTTAAGTGTGTATTTTATGGCTTCTATCTCATGGTAGCTGTAAGCCAATGCAACGAATCAATCAATCAATCAAATGTGCATTTTGAATTTACATAACAGCAGTAATAAGTATTACCCAACATCTATTCAATAAAAATTGAATTTTATGGTGACTATACGAATCGTTGACAATATTTTAAAAAAAATGTAATTCACATTAAAGTTATATTTGTATCGTACCCTGTAAACTCGGAATCTTACGACTTATATCTCGGTTATATTGAGCAATTTAAACCTGTAGTTGAACAAAATCTTATCACGTAAACGTCACTCTCAAACTAACTCCTAAACAAAATCAAAACTCAAGACTATAAAAACGGTAACAACGTCAGGAAGTACACACAAGTTACAGAGCAATAATTCGATTATACTCATAAGCTTTTAGAATATATTCTTAACTGACTTGGGCGTTGGAACCATTTTTGCAGGTACCATGCTCGAGTTCACGTTCAAGGCAGATACTCCCTGTAACAGACAAGGTCATCTCCTCTGGAACTAGGGGTGGAAACAGGCCAGGCCAGGCCAGACTTTGCTCTTAACAGGCCTGGCCTGTCATACAGTTGATTGGCCTGAGCCTGGCCTGCAGCCTGTTATAGGCTCTTTATAAAGTACTAGGCCTGGCCTGTTATTCAGCCTGACCTGGCCTGAAGTCTGTTAAAAGGCCTGCTAATTTTTTTTACAAAAATAAAAATATTATTTAAAAAAATTATTTTTTAATAAAAATAGTTATATGTAATATGTCATATATTTAATATTTGTAAAAAATTTTAAATTTTTAAGATATTTAAAATATACAAAAATATATATAATAAAATATAATAAATTTAAAATATCTCATAATTTAATTAATAATAAATAATTATTTATATATTTAATTATATTTTAACAGGCCCAGGCAGGCCTGACAGGCCTATAAGGCTAATTAGTGAGCCTGGGCCTGGCCTATTAATGTATTAAGGCTTTTAAAAGAGCCTGAGCCTGTACCTATTTTATAACAGGCCAGGCCAGGCCAGGCCAAACACAGGCCAGGCTGCAGGCCCCTGGCAGGCCGCCTGGCCTTTTTCCACCCCAATCTGGAACCGACGTATAACGCGGAGAAGAGTATCCTTGCTAGAACATTTGGCGCCCACCGTGGGCTCCACCCTCACTTTCTTAGTATTAACTTAACAAGAATTTTCTTGTGCAGTTCTCTTGTCTTTGCAGGAACGCCGCCGAATCATGACGGATCACTCAGTGACCCCACAACACAATCTCTCCAATGCCGAACTCTTGGCGGCTAATGCTGCCTTATTAGCAGAAGATCAGCGTATGGCGGAATTATTGGCGGCAAAACAAAATGATGATCAAGAGGGTAAGGACAAGAAGAAGGTCAACAGTCATCCTCATGAAGACAACTGTTCTTGCTGAGATTGGCCAGTGTATAACTCGTTTGCCGGTGAATACTTGTAAACTCTCCGTCAAGATGAGGTATACGTCGGCAATGAGAGAACAAGGGGGTGGGTACCTGCAAAAGACACTCCGACGCTCAAGTCAATAAATGTTTAAGAGGTATAAGAATAATTCTATGAATATAGAATGTAAGACATGAAATAGAAGTTATCATGTGTTGTGTGTAATAACTAATAATTCTATAAATATAGAATGTAAGACATGATATAGAACTTATAGAACTTATCATGTTGCCTCTTGAGATTAGATATAGAAGGTTCCTTTTATAGGCATAGAATTGATGGTATGACTGTTGATCATTAAGTCAGAATAATGGTCATTAAGTCGATAATGAAGGTGTCAGTTACAGAATGAATGATAATTAAAGCCGAGTTATAACTCATAATTCACAATAAAGACCGAGTTATAAGGTGACGGATCATATGTTATCATGTGTTGTGTATAATAATTCTATGAATATAAAATGTAAGACATGATATAGAACTTATAGAATTTATCAACAACCAAGCGGAATCAAACGTAAAAACAGGAGAAACGCCTCCGAAGGGGGAAAGACGACAAGGTCCTTTTTCCAAAGAGATCATGGATTTCGAAATGCCTAAAAATTTTACTCTCCCGACGATCTTAAAATCGTACAAGGGGATTGGAAATCCCAAGATTCATGTTACAAAATTCGAATCCATGATGTTTCTCAACAGTGACTCCAATCCCATCTTGTGCCGATCTTTCCCTACTTTTCTGGATGGCGCCGTATTATTGTGGTTCTCTAATTTACCTAAAGGATGCATCTCGAGCTTTGACGAATTTGCAAAGCTATTTACTAACCATTTTGCAGCTTCAAAAATCTATGTGCGGGATTCAGATTACCTCAGCACAATTAAACAAGGGCAACACGAAAGTTTAAAGGAGTATATGACGCGTTTCACAGAGGTAGCCATGCAGATCCCCAATCTTAACCCAGAGGTGCAGCTACATGCCATAAAAAGCGGACTGTGTCCTGGAAAATTCCAAGAGGCGATAGCGGTGGCAAAACCAAAAACGTTGGAAAAATTCCGAGAAAAAGCTACAGGCCAGATAGAAATCAAAGAACTCAGAGAAGCTCGGAAGAATGAAAAGCCGACTAAAAAAGAAGACGAAAGGCATCACCGACCCTTGAACAGAGATCATAGGAAATCATTCAAGTTGGCACCGAAGTTCGATTCATATACGAAATTTAACACAAAGAGGGAAGACATAAATAAAGAAATTCTGCACAACAAGCTGATAAAACCGCCGAGCAGAGCAGGTTCGTACCAAGATCAAAAGTACGTGGACAGAAGCAAACACACAACAGATGAGTGCGTGGTGGCGAAAGATTTGCTAGAAAGATTAGCAAGACAAGGCCTTCTAGACAAGTACATTGCCTCCAGAAAGCATAGAGAGTCAGCAAGGGATGCAGAGAAAGAAAAAGAGTCCTGGCAGAAGCAGGTGGAAACACCCCCGTCCAAAGGGGTAATCAACTACATTTCAGGTGGCTTTGCAGGTGGCGGAGCAACCACCTCTACAAGGAAAAGAAGCTATCGAGCAATGATGACGATGGAAGGATCTCGTCCAGAACCACATACCTCGGCCCCGACATCCCGCATCGATTTCAGCATGGCCGACTTCAAAACACCATGCCCAAATTTAGATGACCCAGTTGTCATCTCAATCCACATGGGAGAGTTAACGGTAAAAAATGTCCTACTCGACTCGAGAAGTAGCGCCGACGTCTTGTTCTACTCAACATTCAAAAAAATGCACTTCAGTGACAACGCATTACAGCCATCACCTGGGGAATTGGTAGGGTTCTCCGGAAAAAAATGTATCAGTATCTGGATATATTTGGCTGAGAACAACAATTGGAGAAGCTCCAAACTTCAAAACATTGGATATTCAATTCCTGGTGGTGGATTGTCCTAGTCCTTACAACATTATCCTAGGACGACCATCACTAAACGCGTTTGGGGCCATCATTTCGACGGTCCACCTTTGTGTAAAATTTTCATTGCAGGATAACAGGGTGGGGACGGTATATACCAATCACAAGGAGGCTAGACAGTGCTACAACGCATGACTCAAAGCAGTAAAAAAGGAGAGCACACCTCGGATTCACTCAGTATACAATTTGGAAAACATTCCAACTATGGTCGATCTGGACCCTCGAAGTGAAAACAGTCGTCCTACACCCACTGACGACCTAGAAAAGGTACAGTTAGGACAAGATGAGCAATTCACTAACATCAGATCCGCTTTCCGTGCAGGAAACAAAGAAGACCTTATCAGAATATTAAGGACCAACGCCGATCTTTTTGCATGGACACCGGCAGGCGGCGGATATGCCAGGAATCGACCCGAGCTTTATCTGCCACAAACTGGCAGTCAATCCCAACATTAGACCTGTATGACAAAAGAAAAGAAATATGGGGCGGGAAAGAAGAAAAGTAGCCGAAGCAAAAACACAAAAGCTTCTGGAGGCAGGATTTGATGCGTGAGCATCTTTCCTATATTTCCCTAGCGAATTTGCATTTAATTTATCGAGTTTAATCAGGAATTAATTATCTTTTAGCCACTATAGATGCTACTTTAAATCATGTATAATTCTGTTTATTTTAGGTAGCATTTGGCTGGATTTGATGGAGTTTCCGCAGAAAAAAAGAAGAAGGCGAATGATGTTGTCAACCCCGACCTTCTTGCACTCAAACAGAAATAACTTGAGCTACAGAAGTCCAATTGACATGATTTTAGTGGCATTGGAAAGCTAACTTTCAGGACTTTCCAACGATATATAATAGTCTACCCTTTCTCTTCATCCTGTATGGTCAAGGTGGCGCCTAACTTGGATTTCACCAAGTTAGGCGCCAAAGGAAAGCTCCACACGCCAGATGCACATCAAGTGACGAGTTATTTGCTGCCTCAACAGCGTCATGAAGTTAGGCGCCAAACCTAGCCAATTAACAAGGGAAGAAGTGGTCCCGTATCCAAATTTATGATGGCAGCGAAGATATTATTTATTTTTTGATCAAAACCTTATTTTAATTACAAATAGGAAAATACATTATTTGGTTTTAGAAACTATATTTTACATTAATTAGGATTAGATATAAAAGGGAAAAGAATAAGCCCTTCAGGCTCTTCTCTTATCTTCAACCTCATTTCGCACTTTACAGTTTTTAGAATCCTAGTTTTCTCTCTGAACCATGAGCAACTAAACCTCCTCTGTTAAGGTTAGAAGCTCTGTCTATTGTATGGATTGATAATATTATTTTTCTATTTTAATTCATGTGCTGATTTATATTTCAAGAATTGTTTTCGTTCTTTATCTTATGAATCTGGGTGGAACGGAAGTATGACCCTTATTCTAATTGAGTTCTTGTATAACTTGGAAAAGCTCTTTACTTGAACAACAGCTTGAAAACATATTCTCCTAAATTTCTAATTATCTGGACTTAACGGGATACGTGACATATAATCCTCTTATATTTGGGTAATTAGAATTTTTGTGGCATATAACTGGAATTGACCTTCACCCTCTAATTGGAATTAAGTGACCAAGGAATTGGCAGTTGATGAATTTTAGAGGAGACTAAAAAGGTCTAAGGAATTAGAGTTTAGTCACATATAGTTTGTCATGAATTAAATCTTGCATGATTAAAATAGTTAGTAAGAAAAGTCAATCTAGAAAATAGATAACTCTAAAGCCTTAACTGTTTCTCCATACATATTTCACAACCTGTTTACTGCGTGCTTTTCTGATTCTCTGAATTACTGTTTAATGTAATTGAACTCTCAACACTCTTTTCTATTTGTCTAACTAAGCCAATCACTCAATCATTGTTGCTTGATCCATCAATCCTCGTGGGATCGACCCTCATTCACTTGAGGTACTACTTAGTACGACCCGATGTACTTGCCGGTTAGTTTGTGATCATAAATTCCGCACCAAGTTTTTGGCGCCGTTGCCGAGAATTGATTGTGATTGACAACTACTCATTGTTTGATTGCTTAGATTAGATAATTTTTTCTTTTAATTTGTTTAATTTTAGTGTTATTAATTTTTATTTTTCATTTTTTCTTTAATTTTTTGTTTTTCTTTTCGTTTCCCATCCCCCTCCTGTCCCTGTCTTATCTTTTTTACTTCATTTAACTTTTGAATTTTTTTTCAAAACCTTCGTCGTTTTTTTTTATTTTATTTTATTTTTTATTTTTATTTTCTTTTATTTTCATTCTGTTTCTTTTCATTATTTTTTATCTTTCTATATTTTATTAGTTTTATTTTACTTTTGTCTTTAATTTCCAATAAAAAAAATATTTGCATCATATATTTTTTTTAATTCCTGAAATTAAGTTTGGTGTTACCTAGCTAATTTTATTTTAATTTTGCTTTATATATTTCGAATTTTTTGCTTAAGTTTAGTTATAATTTTTGAAAATTTCTATAGTTAAGTGTTTAGTATTTTTATTTTATTATTTTACACAGGTTATCTCACTGGAAACTCTCTACACTCTGACGTAGAGAATCCCATCTTTTCTTGTCTTATGTCTGTTCATGAGGAGGAATAGGGATAGGGAACCTCTTTTAGACTTTGATCCTGAACTCGAAAGGACTTTTAGGCAGTGTTTGCAACAAGCAAGACTTTACAAGGCTGAAGAATCCACTATGGATCATAACAATGCTGCTAATACCAATGTGGCAAATCCGAATGGGAATGAGCCTAGAAGAGTGCTTGGCTCTTACACTGCTCCTAATGCAGATCTTTATGTTAAAAGTATTGTGGTGCCTCCTATAGCTACAAACAACTTTGAACTGAAACCACAACTAGTTACTCTTGTTCAGCAGAATTGTCAATATCATGGACTCCCTCAAGAAGATCCAAATCAGTTTATTTCTGATTTTCTGCAGATTTGTGACACTGTGAAGACCAATGGAGTGAATCCTGAGGTATACAAAATCATGCTCTTCCCATTTGCTGTGAGGGATAGAGCAAAGCTATGGTTAGATTCTCAACCCAAGGAGAGTCTGGATATTTGGGATAAAGTTGTCACTGAATTTCTGACTAAATTTTTTCCACCTCAAAAGATGATTAAGCTAAGGGTGGAGGTTCAGACTTTCAGACAGAAATATGGTGAGACCCTTTATGAAGCTTGAGAGAGATTCAAGCTACTGACTAGGCAATGCCCTCCAGACATGTTCTCTAGATGGACTCAGCTGGATATCTTTTATAAGGGCTTATGTGAAATGTCCAAGATGCGCTTAGATAATTCTGTAGGTGGTTCTTTGCACATGAAGAAGACACCAATAGGAATCCTTTGCACTCTGAAACCTCTCAGAAGAGAGGCGTGTTGGAAGTGGAAGCTGTTAATGCTCTTCTTGCTCAGAACAAGCTTATGTCTCAGCAAATAAATCTACTTACTCAACAGTTGAGTGGAATGCAAGTTTCAGCTGTCAACACCCAAAATCCACCTCAAGAGGCCCCTAATGACATGACAGGTAATTTTATGCAAAATAAAAATTATGATTATGCTCAATCTTCTTCTGAACAGGTCAATTACATAGGGAGTGCTCCTAAAAATCCCAATAATGATCCCTACTCTAAGACCTACAATCAAGGATGGAGAGATCACTTAAATTTTGGGTAGAGAGAGCAATCTCAGAGGCCAAAAAAATTTAATAATAATTCTCAGGGTGGTTTTCAATAGAATAATTTTAATAACCATCAGTTTCAGTCATCTCAGTAAGCAACTTCTTAGCCCCAACAGAACAATGATTTGGAAGCAATATTGGCAAGTTTTAGACAGAAAACCAGAGCATCAATCAAGAACTTGGAGATTCAGATGGGTCAATTAGCCACAAAAGTTAATGAAATTGATCAGAGGACCACTAATAGCCTTCCTGGTAACAAAATTCCAAATCCAAGAGAGGAATGCAAGGCTATCACCTTGATAAGTGGACAAGTGGCAAGTACGGAAGCACAAGTTAATGAGGAGCCAGTTGAAAAAGAAGCTCCAGAGGAGAAGAAGGAAGAAGTAGAGCACGTCCCTTCAAAGCGTGCGGACAACCCATTCCCAGACTCTCTTGACACTTATCCTACATTGCCAAAGGCTCCTGAGTACAAGCTTAAAATGCCATATCCTCAAAGACTTAAAAAGGAGACCAAGGACAAGTAGTTTTCAAAGTTCTTAAAAGTATTTAGAAAGTTGCAAATCAATATTCATTTTGTTGAGGTTTTGGAGCAAATGCCTCTCTATGTCAAATTCATGAAGGAGTTGTTATCAAAGAAGAAGCCTTTAAAGGGAGATGAGATAGTGGTCCTAACTAAGGAATATAGTGCCATCATTCAGAATAACTTGCCAAGGAAGATGTCAGACCAGGGAGCTTTAAAATCCCATGTACCATTGGGAGCACCACCTTTGAGAAAGCGTTATGTGATTTGGGAGCAAGCATCAATTTAATGCCCTTGTTTGTGATGAAGAAGTTGCAAATCCAAGAGTCACAACCCACAAAGATAACATTACAGATGGCAGACAAATCTATAAAGCCTGCATATGGATTGGTGGAGAATGTCTTGGTCAAAGTGGGTAAGTTCTTCCTCCCAGGAGATTTTGTAATTCTTGACACAGGGGAGGATGCAAATACCTCTATAATTCTAGAAAGACCATTTCTAGCCACTGGAAGAGCTCTGATTAATGTGGAAGAAGGTGAATTAGTGCTTAGAGTGCATAATGAGCAACTATTCTTTCATGTTTTCAAAGATATACATTCAGCAGGTGAAGAAGAGAGATGCATGCAGACCGAGATAATTAATCCAAACCTTCAAGAACCCCCTGATGAATTCAATATTCCTTTTGCTGAGATTTTGGAGCAAATGCCTCTCTATGTCAAATTCATGAAGGAGTTGTTGTCAAAGAAGAAACCTTTAAAGGGAGATGAGACAGTGGTCCTAACTAAGGAATGTAGTGCCATCATTCAGAATAACTTGCCAAGGAAGATGTCAGACCCAGGGAGCTTTCAAATCCCATGTACCATTGGGAGCACCACCTTTGAGAAAGCGTTATGTGATGATTTGGGAGCAAGCATCAATTTAATGCCCTTGTCTGTGATGAAGAAGTTGCAAATCCAAGAGTCACAACCCACAAGGATAGCATTACAGATGGCAGACAAATCTATAAAGTCTACATATGGATTGGTGGAGAATGTCTTAGTCAAAGTGGGTAAGTTCTTCCTCCCAGCAGATTTTGTAATTCTTGACACAGGGGAGGATGCGAATGCCTCTATAATTTTAGAAAGACCATTCCTAGCACTGGAAGAGCTCTGATTGATGTGGAAGAAGGTGAATTAGTGCTTAGAGTGCATAATGAGAAACTAGTCTTTCATGTTTTCAAAGATATACATTCAGCAGGTGAAGAAGAGAGATGCATGCAGATCGAGCTTATTAATCCAAACCTTCAAGAACCCCCTGATGATGCACAGTAGAATTTGCAACTCAAACCTCCCTTGGTAACAATCCATAAAATTCCTCCTGACATCAAACCTAAGTTTGGTGTCGGGAATGCATCATCCACCAAGGCGGAGGTTCCCAAAAAGAAGAAAGTACCCAGGGAATGGAGAAACAAAAAGATCGCCACTGAAGGTTTCTCCCCAGGAATGAAGCTGGTGTTGACTAGCAATCCAGTGTGGACTTATACAGTAAACAGAATCCTCTCTCTGGAGCATATTGAGCTACTTTATGGAGACACAGGAAAGAAGTTCAAGGTGAGGGGTGAAGAACTGAGCCCCTATGATCCTCCTCCTTAGAGGAGCTGACCGTCAAGCTAGTGACGGTAAAGAAGCGCTTGTTGGGAGGCAACCCGATGTTTTCGTATCCTTAGTTTACTGTTGCTTTAATTTTATTATTTATTTGAATTTCATTGAGTTTTTACTGTTTTTTCTTTGTTTTATGTGTATTTTGATCATGCTGAATATTAAAAAAAAAAAATAGAAACAGGTTCCTAAATACAAAGTTTCGAACACCCGGGAGGATATTGATTCAAATTTGGGTGACGCCTAACTTGAAAATCTCAAGTCAAGCACCACATACTACGTATAGAGGAGAATTTTGCACTGGAGGGTCTACGCCTAACTTGAGAATTTTCAAGTTAAGCGCCGCATATTACGTACAAGGGAACGATTCTTTCTGTAGGGTCTGCGCCTAACTTGAGAATTTTTAAGTTAGGGCAAGCTGTGAAGACACACCTCAAATTAGGCGCAATCGAATTCAAATTAGGCGCAGGTGTTTGGACTCTCGGGAGGCCTCAAATTAGGCGCAACTTCTTTCAAGTTGGACGCAGCGGTAGCTGGCACTCACAGGTGGTCTCAAGTTAGGCGCGTTGAAATTCACGTTAAGCGCCAGGTTTGGGGTCTTCACTCCAAGTTGGGCGCAACAAAGCCTTAAGTTGGGCACCATTAGTGAAGAAAGCATAGAAGTTAGGCGCCCGGGTTTACAAGTTAGGCGCCAGGCCATATGTCCAACCATCAAGTTAGGCGCCGTATAAAACTATAAATAAAGTTAGGCGCCAGTGTTTTTTGTCTTTTTATTATTTTCTTGTTCTTTTGTATTAATATTTATTTTTATTCTTCCATACCTTTTTTTTTATGTCTCTCTATTTTCAGTTCTTCTTTACTTAAAAACAAGTAAACTTTTAAGTTTGGTGTTGTCGCTTCGCTTGTAGATTTTCTGTTTATTTTAATGGCATTAAAGGGAGGCAAATCATCTTCACGGAGGAGCACAGCCTGAAGAATGAAACGGCCACTAGGATAACTGAGGTAGTTGAGTTCCTTTCATTCTATATTTCTTCCCGTTCTTACTATGTTATGTTCATGTTTTCCATTGTTTTGTCTTAGTTATTGCGTGATCCTTTGTTACTTCAATTCCTAGGTTCTAGTTTAATCTGCTATTTTTTTCTATTATTTGCTTTAATTCTGAAAGGTGTCTCATGTATTGCTCACTGAACTTGAATTCAAAAGAAAATGAAGAAGAAAAAGATGTATTGCATGAGAAATAGAGTTTATGACAAAGAGTAGTCTTATTTACTTAATTGTGGTGGTATTCTCTTTGATTCTAAATGCATGACATGAACCGTGAATATTTGAATTTGAATCAAATAATGTTAATGTATAAGGAATAGGAATTTAGAGAACTATTATGAATTCTCTGAAGTTAGTGAAAGCTTAATCCTTGAAGCAAAAGAAACAGCAAAAGAAAAATAAAAGCAAGGTCCAAGGCTCTGAGCATCAATGACTAGGGAGGTCAAACATGATTAAAAGCTCAAAGAGTTGTTTTCCTAGTCATCTGCTTGTGGTGTGAATGTGTCAAGTAATCCTTGAGACAGAGCACTAAGAGTTGAGATCAAATGCATTTAACAGAGTATGCCAAAGGCTTTGAGCACCACTGTCTGGAAGTAACTGAAAGAAAATTTAGAACTTAAAGGGAGTTCCCCAGTTAAGTGCTTGTGGTGTTTTTTGTGTCAAGTAACCCTTGAGACAAAGCATTTAAAGTCACGGCTAGGCTCGAAGTGCAAAGCACCAAAAAAAATTTGCTGTGTTCAAGGATTAAACTGAAGTATAAAAAAAATAGAAAATTCATAATATTATCCGGATTCTAATTTCGAATGACAGTGACATCCTTCTGATTCAAAGAATAGTAAGATGCCAAAACTATTCAGGATTGCAGTCGTAAATCCCACTTCAAGAAGAGACATGAGCTTAATGGAACTCTCACTCTCATGCAAATTCACATCCTAAGCCTATGTTAGTTTTGGTTGCTTGAGGACAAGCAACAATTCAAGTTTGGTGTTGTGATGCGTGAGCATCTTTCCTATCTTTCTCTTGTGAATTTGCATTTAATTTGTCAAGTTTAATCAAGAATTAATTATCTTTTAGCCACTATAGATGCTACTTTGAATTGGGTGCAATTCTGTTTATTTTAGGTAGCATTTTTGGCTGGATTTGATGGAGTTTCCGCAGAAAAAGAGAAGAAGGCGAATGATGCTGTCAACCCCGACCTCCTTGCACTCAAACAAGAATAACTTGTGCTACAGAAGTCTAATTAACGTGATTTTAGTGGCATTGGAAAGCTAACTTCTAGAGCTTTCCAACGATATATAATAGTCTATCCTTTCTTTTCATCCTGTATGGTCAAGGTGGCGCCTAAAGGAAAGCTTCACACGCCAAATGCACATCAAATGACGAGTTATTTGCTGCCTCAATAGCGTCATGAAGTTAGGCGCCAAATCCAGCCAATTAACAAGGGAAGAAGTGGTCCCGCGTCCAAATTTATGATGGCAGCGAAGATATTTTTTATTTTTTAATCAAAACTTTATTTTAATTACAAATAGGAAAATATATTATTTGGTTTTAGAAAATATATTTTACATTAATTAGGATTAGATATAAAAGAGAAAAGAATCAGCCTTTCAGGCTCTTCTCTTCTCTTCAACCTCATTTCGCACTTTACAGTTTTTAGAATCCTAGTTTTTTCTCTTAACCATGAGCAACTAAACCTCCTCTATTAAGGTTAGGAGCTCTGTCTATTGTATGGATTGATAATATTATTTTTCTATTTTAATTCATGTACAGATTTATATTTCAAGAATTGTTTTCGTTCTTTATCTTATGAATCTGGGTGGAACGGAAGTATGACCCTTATTCTAATTGAGTTCTTGTATAACTTGGAAAAGCTCTTTACTTGAACAACAGCTTGAAAATATATTCTCTTAAATTTCTAATTATCTGGACTTAACGGGATACGTCATATATAATCCTCTTATATTTGGGTAATTAGAATTTTTGTGGCATATAACTGGAATTGAACTTCACCCTCTAATTGGAATTAAGTGACCAAGAAATTGGCGGTTGATGAATTTTAGAGGAGACTAAAAAGGTCTAAGGAATTAGGGTTTAGTCACATATAGTTTGCCATGAATTAAATCTTGCATGATTAAAATAGTTAGTAAGAAAAGTCAATCCATAAAATAGATAACTCTAAAGCCTTAACTGTTTCTCCATACATATTTCACAACCTGTTTACTGCGTGCTTTTCTGATTCTTTGAATTACTGTTTAATGCAATTGAACTCTCAACACTCTTTTCTGTTTGTCTAACTAAGCCAATCACTAATCATTGTTGCTTGATCCATCAATCCTCGTGGGATCGACCCTCATTCACTTGAGGTACTACTTGGTACGACCCGGTGCACTTGCCGGTTAGTTTGTGGTCATAAATTCCGCACCAGGATTCATCCGGGAGCTTTGATTTTTTGAATGGTTAGCCAACGTGGTAATGGTGCGAAAAAGCTCAGGGAAGTGGTGCATGTGTGTGGACTTTACCGACTTAAACAAGGCATGTCCGAATGATTGCTACCCACACCCTAACATAGATAGATTGGTGGATGATACCTCAGGATTCCCAGTACTCGGCTTCATGGACACTTATTTAGGGTATAATCAAATACTGATGCATCCAGGAGACAAAGAGAAAACATTATTTGTGACTGACCAAGGGAATTTTTGTTACAAAGTCATGTCCTTTGGGCTTAAAAACGCAGGAGCAACATATCAACGACTAATGGACAAAGTTTTCAAAGAACAAATTGGCATAAACATAGAAATATATGTAGATGACATGGTAGTCAAATAATGCTCGGAAGAACAACACAAGCACGACCTCAATGAGATCTTTAAACAACTCAGGAGACACAATATGAGGTTAAATCCGGAGAAATACGCGTTCAGAGTACAGGGAGGAAAATTCCTCGGATTCCTACTGACTAACAGGGGGATAGAAGCCAACCCAGACAAATGCCTTGCAGTAATCAACATGTAATCTCCTCGGACCAAAAAAGAAGTCCAGCAGCTAACAGGTCGGCTAGCAGCCCTATCCCGCTTCTTGCCAGCAGTAGCAGAAAAATCTTACCACTTCTTCAACACCCTAAGAAAGATAGACAAATTTACCTGGATAGAGGAGTGCGAAGAAGCATTCACAAAATTCAAAAACACCTTAGGGTCGCCACCTATATTGAGGAAACCAGAACAAGGTAAGCCGTTAAACCTATTTCTTTCCATTTCAACTAACACAGTTAGTTCAGTGCTTGTAACAGACAATGGGAAAGAACAACACCCAGTATACTTCGTAAGTAAGGTATTACAAGGTGCCGAAACGAGATATCCAATGATTGAAAAATTGGCATTTGGGCTTATCATTACAGCTCGGCGGCTGCGACATTATTTTCAAGGATACCGAATTATAGTTCGGACCAATCAACTACTTCGCCAAATTTTAACAAAACCAGACCCAGTAGGAAGACTTACAAAATGGTCCATTGAACTCTCAAAATTCGATATTACCTATCAATCCAGAGGATCTCCTAAAGCCCAAGCCCTAGCTGACTTTGTCTCTGAATTCACCGGCGAAACGGAGGAGGCCGAACAATGGGAACTATATAAGGACGGTGCATCAAATGACAACGGATGTGGGGTAGGAATACTACTAAAATACAAAACAGGGGTGCACGCAGAACAATCAATCAAATTCCTATTCCAGACAATAAATAACCAGGCCGAGTATGAAGCATTATTAGCAGGGCTCAGACATGCAAAGGAAATCGAGGTGTCGAAGTTGTGGGTGTACTGCGATTCCTTACTCGTAGTACAACAGGTAACTGGTAATTTTCAAACTAAAGATCCCCTTCTAGAAAAATACTTGAATCTTGTTAAAAACATGATAACGGACTTTCAAACATTTGAAATAAAGTATATACCCCAAGAACAGAATTGTAGGGCAGATATCTTATCAAAGTTTGTCACATACAGAGATGATCAACACTCAGAAAACCTAGTACATCTCACACTGACAAAACATAGTCTAGATATGCAATATGTTTTAAGTATGACACACGAACAAGATTGGCGAACTCCAATAGTCCATTACTTGAAGACAGGAACAATACCGGAATGGGAACCGAGGTCTTTCAAAAGGAAAGCACACAACTTCACACTGATAGGAGATAACTTGTATAGACGAGGGTTCTCCCGACCATTACTCCGATGCCTCGAAGAAAACGATGCCAAGGCAGCTATTGCCGAGATACATGAAGGAATTTGCGGACACCATGTGGGAGGACGAAGTCTAGCCATAAAAATACTGAGAGCAGGTTACTATTGGCCGACTATAAGATCGAATTGTGCAACAAAGGTGCAACAGTGCGACGCATGTAAAAAATGCTCGCCCCTAATTCACAGCCCGGCCGAAACATTACATACAACCAACGTCAGCTGGCCATTCCACAAATGAGGATTAGATATCCTCGGCCCTTTTCCAGTATCACCGGGACAGGTAAAATTTCTTTTGGTAGCCGTTGATTACTTTACAAAATGGATAGAAGCACAGCCACTGGCGAGGATAACCTCGGACAAGGCCCTAAAGAAAAATCTGACTAAGGCTAAAGGTCGGTGGGCAAAACTTATACCCGAAATACTGTGGAGCTACAACACAACTCCCCAGACGACAACAAAAGGAAGTCCTTTCAGACTGGTTTATGGATCTGAATGCATGATTCTCTTAGAGCTTAACCAAGGCTCGATGAGAACCGAACACTTCGATGGAGATAGCAATGAACAAACAAGGCGCGTCGAGCTTGACCTTATTCAAAAAGGACACTACGTTACAGAGCTAAGGCAAAAGTCAATGCAATTGGCTATGAAACAACAATATGACAAGATAGTTCGACCAAGAACCCTTAAAGAAGGAGACCTGGTGCTCATACAACTCGAAGACATCCAAAAACCTCCAAGACATGGGAAGTTGGCAACAACCTGGGAAGGACCTTTTCGGATCGCTAAAGTTATCGGCGAAGGGGCTTACTGCTTAGAAACATTAAGCAGAACAACCATACTAAACACATGGAACATCTCATCACTCAAATATTATTATAGCTGATCATACTGATGTAACAAGCAGGATCGCCAGGTACTCTTTTTCCAAACCACAAGGTTTTTTCCCTAAGGAGGGTTTTACTCGGGTAGGTTTTAACGAGGCCGACCATCCCGCAAACCTCAAACACGAGGATCATTCAAATACGAAACAAAGTATACATACTCTATACTACTCAGTTATATTCTACAATATTACGAACCAACGATATCAAAGTTGGAGTCATAAATAACAAAATAGTCATATCATAGTCAAATTCTGAAATCAGAATTCGGAAAAACAGTCAATAAAACCGGAACAAACACCGGCTACAGTACTTCAAAACATACAAACTTTTATCTACTTATAAAGGCATAAAAATTCAAAAAGGCGGCGGCACATTCTCGTCATGATCTTCGCCCGCCTCATCTTGCACTAGCTTTCCATCAATAACAATTTTTGTCACATCAAGATGACGAACATCAAACTCAGGAGCAAACAACGACACTTGAGAAACAGCTCGGTCGAAGCCCGAGGTAAACATCTCTATACCTTGTTTCTCCAGCTCATGAATTTGAGCAGTCATCTCACCTTTCGTCTTATCACTATCCCTTATCTCGCTTTGAAGTAAACGAATATGATCTTGAAGACAAGTGATTTCATCCTTTTTCTCCCCCAACTTAGCAGTAACATCAGTAACAGCCTCTTCCTTTTCCTTCATCTTCGCAGTAATATCAATAATAACCTTTTCTTTCTCTTTCACTGAACGTTCCAAAGCAACAAACTTTTCCAAATCAACTTGCTGCTCGGAACCAAGTAATTCCGTAGTGCAACCAACGCACAACAGGCGAGCAGCAACCACCTGGTACACAAAACAAAATAGTAATGAGAACAAATAAGTCCGACCAACAGTAGCACAAACGACACAATGATTACAAACCTGAACGTATTTGCCTAAAGCTTCCACACCAGCACGACGAGCAAGGAGCATGTCCCCAGGGTACTGAGAAACCCTATCTGAGAGTTCAGCCAAAGGAAACTGATCATTCTAGAGAGAATGCGGACTCGTTCCAGGAATAAAACCATGAAGCTTACGTTGACGATCAAAAATAGACTGAGATTTCGGTAGTATTCTTATCCCTCTCAGACAACACCTCTAAAGAGTTGCCTGAGACATCTCTTTTCCTCTTTGAAGAGGCCGGCTGTGCAGCAGACAAAGCAGCATCCCCATCACCAATCTTCGGAAACGCAGAAGTGCTCACACCTTTCTCCTTTTTCTTGTCAAGAAAGGACTGAAGCCTCGACGAACTTAAATGCGGCACTCGTCCTCCTGAGAAAACAAAGAAACAAACTTCAGTAATCAGCAGTATACTAACAGTAAAGGTACACAGGTGCATTACCTAGATAAATTTTTAATCCTTCCCTATCATTTTCTTTTTAAAACTGCAATATCTCAGAAATTGATAAGCACTCGCCAGAAGCAAAATTCCCAACCAAAAAATCAATAACCAAATCCTCCTCCTCAGTCCTATAAGCCTCAAGAATTTGCACAGGCTCGGAACACCAGAAAAGTGGATACCTCTCTATTAACTCATCATCAAGGTAAAATGGATATTCAGTCTCCACGGACTGGACCTTTACAAATAGAGATTTGAAGTTTTTGAAAGAAGATTTGTAGAGAAAAGAAAACGCTAAGAGAAGGAGAATATTCAAGGAAATCCATTAAACATTGGAAAGCTTTCAGGAACGCCCAAGAATTTGGGTGTAGCTGAGAAGGAGCACAGTTTAATTGGGTTACCACATCACATTCAAAAGAAGAAAAAGGAAACCTAACATGCAACTCCAAAAGGCAAGGAGTATACATGTAAAAATATCCCCAATCTCCTCTACGCTCACAAACCCTATCATCACTGGAGCAGGGGAGAAGTTCAATAGCAACATTAGAACAATCCTTAGTCAATTTCAGACTACGAAGCTCCCGAAGAAACTCATAAGTACAATAAGAAGAAGCACGAGTCTTGACATCATCGTTCACCCAGTGATAAGGGTTATCTTGATCATCCTTAACTACTTTCTATTTTTCCTTTAACTTCTCTTTTTCCATTTTAGTTACGAAGAAAAAGAAGAAGAAGAAACAAAACAAAGAGCGAAGACCTAAGCTTTGGAAATCATTCTCTCGTCAAAACCAGGTAAAAAGGAAAGACTTTCAGAAGATTTCCAAAGGAACGAAAGAAATTAAACTCTATTACAACCCACTAACTAAGTGGGAAGATGGTGCACGAAATTATTACTCTCTTACAATTTCGCACACATGACCAGCAAGTGCACTGGGTCGTCCAAGTAATACCTTACGTGAGTAAGGGTCGAATCCCACGGAGATTGTTGGTTTAAAGCAATCTATGGTTATCTTGTAAATCTTAGTCAGGAAGTCAATTATGTTTATCAATTGAATTGTGAGTAACCAGTAGAGCATAAATTAAAAATTACTTGTTGTGCAGTAATGGAGAATATGTTGGAGTTTTGGAGATGCTTTGTCTTCTGAATCTCTGCTTTCCTCTGTCTTCTTGTTCACGCACGCACGTCCCCCTATGGCAAGCTGTGTGTTGGTGGATCACCGTTGTCAATGGCTACCTTCCATCCTCCCAGTGAAAACTACGCTCACGTGCTCTGTCACAGCACGGCCAATCACCGGTTGGTTCTCGATCCGGTTGGAATAGGATTTACTATCCTTTTGCGTCTGTCACTAACGCCCAGCCTTCAAGAGTCTGAAGCTCGTCACAGTCATTCAATCCTTGAATCCTACTCGGAATACCACAGACAAGGTTTAGACTTTCCGGATTCTCATGAATGCTGCCATCAGTTCTAGCTTATACCACGGAGATTCTGATTAAGGAATCTAAGAGATACTCATTCAATCGTATATAGAACGGAGGTGGTTGTCAGGCACACGTTCATGATTTGAGGAAGGTGATGAATGCCACAGATCATCACCTTCATCACGGTTAAGCGCGAATGAACATCTTAGATAGGAACAAGCGTGTTTGAATGGAAAACAGAAATACTTGCATTAATTCATCGAGACGCAGCAGAGCTCCTCACCCCCAACAATGGGGTTTAGAGACTCATGCCGTCAGAGAATACAAAGTTTTGATCTGAAATGTCATGAGATACAAAATAAGTCTCTAAAAGTTGTTTAAATACTAAACTAGTAGCCTAGGGTTACAAAATATGAGTGGACTATGATGGATGATGCAGAGGTCCACTTCTGGGGCCCACTTGGTGTGTGCTGGGGCTGAGATTTAAGTGAGTCACGTGCAGAGGCCATTTGTGGAGTTGAACGCCAGTTTTTATGCCAGTTTGGGCGTTCAACTCCAGTTTTTGATCCTTTTCTGGCGCTGGACGCCAGAATTGGGCAGAGAACTGGCGTTGAACGCCAGTTTACATCATCTATCCTTGTGCAAAGTATGGACTATTATATATTTCTAGAAAGCCCTGGATGTCTAATTTCCAACGCAATTGAAAGCATGCCATTTCGAGTTCTGTAGCTCCAGAAAATTCACTTTGAGTGCAGGGAGGTCAGAATCCAACAGCATCAGCAGTCCTTTTTCAGCCTGAATCAGATTTTTGCTCAGCTCCTTCAATTTCAGCCAGAAAAATACCTGAAATTACAGAAAAACACACAACTCATAGTAAAGTCCAGAAATATGAATTTTTCCTAAAAACTACTAGGAATAGACTAAAAACTAACTAAAACATACTCTAAACTATATGAAATTATCCCCAAAAAGCGTATAAAATATCCGCTCATCACAACACCAAACTTAAACTGTTGCTTGTCCTCAAGCAACTAGACAAATAAAATAGAAGACTAATAGGTTGAGAAGCAATAATATCTCAGAGTTTTTGATTGAAGCTCAGATTCTAATTAGATGAGCGGGACTAGTAGCTTTTTGCTTCTGAACAGTTTTGGCATCTCACTTTATCCATTGAAGCTCAGAGTGATTGGCATCTATAGGAACTCAGAATTCAGATAGTGTTATTGATTCTCTTAGTTCAGTGTGATGATTCTTGAACACAGCTTCTTTATGAGTCTTGGCCGTGGCCCTAAGCACTTTGTTTTCCAGTATTACTACAGGATACATAAATGCCACAGACACATAATTGGGTGAACCTTTTCAGATTGTGACTCAGCTTTGCTAAAGTCCCCAATTAGAGGTGTCCAGAGTTCTTAAGCACACTCTTCTTTTTGCTTTGGACCTTGACTTTAACCGCTCAGTCTCAAGTTTTCACTTGACACCTGCACGCCACAAGCACATGGTTAGGGACAGCTTGGTTTAGCCGCTTAGACCAGGATTTCAGTCCTTTAGGCCCTCCTATCCACTGATGCTCAAAGCCTTGGGATCCTTTTTAATTGCCCTTGCCTTTTGGTTTTTAAGGGTTATTGGCTTTTTCTGCTTGCTTTTTTTTTTTTTCTGCAAGCTTTGTTTTTTGCTGCTTTTTCTTGCTTCAAGAATCATTTTTATGATTTTTCAGATTATCAATAACATGTCTCATGTTCATTATTCTTTCAAGAGCCAACATATTTAACAGTCTTAAACAACAAATTCAAAAGACATATGCACTGTTCAAGCATTCATTCAGAAGACAGAAAGCATTGCCACCACATTTAACCAATTAGAATTTGTTTTATTTAAACTCGAAATTTTATTGCTTCTTATTCAAAAGATCTACTATTTTATTCATGTTTAATGATAATGAGAAAAATAAACTATAGCTTAATTGGAGATAAAATCAAAATAGATACTAATTACTACTATATGACTTCTAAGGTACTTTTATAAGGACACTGTCACAGAGTTAAGGCAGAAATTGGAAATTAACAACCTTTATTCTGGGGGTATGGGGGTTCCTCTGATCCTTGGGAGACTTGGTATCACAGAAGATTTTTGGCGCTTCAGTTCCCTTAAGTCACGTCCCTGCTCCTCTTGTTCTTTAAGCATATGGGTCAGCATTTGACTGTGTTCCTTCTGTTGTTTTATTATTTGCTCCATAGCTTCCTGTATCTTGGTGACAGACGTCTCAAGATATTCCCAATATTCTGCTTGAGGAATCTCTGGGAGGAATTCCTGTGCTCTCTTCTTGATAGGATCCTCCTGTGCTTGTTGTCTCTCCATTGATGCTTTGGTGATTGACTTTTCAATTAGGATATATTCAGTTATTCCCATCTTGACTCCAGCGTCCTTGCAGAGTAGAGAAATCACGCTTGGATAAGCCAACCTGGCCTCTCTTGAATTTTTGTTAGCGATCTTATAGAGCTCTGTTGAAATCAGCTGATGAACCTCCACTTCCTTTCCCATCATGATGCAATGAATCATCACTGCTCTTTTAACTGTGACTTCAGAACGGTTGCTGGTGGGCAACAGAGAACGCCCAATGAAGTCCAGCCATCCTCTGGCAACTGGTTTGAGATCCTCCCTCTTGAGTTGATTTGGGACGCCCTTTGTGTTGGTGGTCCACCTGGCTCCAGGGATACAGATGTCCTCTAGAATCTTATCCAGGACAATGTCTGCTCTCATCATCCTCCTGTTGAAGGAGTCTGGATCATCCTTTAGCTGAGGTAGCTTTAGTATCTCTCTGATCTTGTCAGGGGTGGTATGAACAATTTTTCCTCTGACCATGGTCCGAAATTCGTAGCAGGCAGTTCCAGATAGTCTTTGCTTGTCAGTCTGCCACATATTAGCATAGAACTCCTGGACCATGTTCCTTCCTACTTTCGTTTCAGGATTAGCTAGGACTTCCCAGTTCCTGATTCGAATTTGCTCCTGGATCTCCGGATATTCGTCTTCTTTCAGATCGAATCTAACTTCCGGGATCACTGATCTCAGACCCATTACTTTAAGATAATGGTCTGAATGTTCTTTAGATAAGAACTTCCCTTGATTCCAAAGTGGTTTTGGAACGCTCTCTTTCTTGCCTCTAGGAGTGTATTGTTTCCCTTTGGGAGCCATGATCTTAGTGATCTCGGAAAAACACACCAAACTTAGAGGTTTGCTTGTCCTCAAGCAAAAGAAAAGAAAGGAGAGGGATAGAAGGAGATCGAGGTGCACTTGGTGATGGAGGAGGGGGGAGGCCGAACCCAATTTTAAAGGGGTGGGGGGTGGCTTTTCGAAAAAAAGAAGAGATAAGATAAAAAGATTGAGTTGAAAAAGATAAGATAGAAGATAGAGTTTAATTTTGAAAAGATATGATAGATTTTTGAAAAAGATAACTTTGAATTTTGAAAAAGATAATATGGATATTTGAAAAAGATATGGATTAGTTGAAAAGATTTTTGAGTGAAAAAGATAGATTTGTTTTCAGAAAAGATTTTGAAAAGAGTTGGATTGAATTTGGAAAGATGGATTTTTAAGGATTTTAGAAATCAGGGTTCTTGATATGTTCATGTAAAAATCATGCATTGAAGCATAAAATTTGAAATTAAAATGGAAATACGTGTGGGTTTACTGGATTTGGCTCCTCCCTGTCCTCCTGGCGTTTGAACGCCCAAACACTGCCTGTTTTGGGCGTTCAGCGCCCAAATGCTGATCTCCTGGGCGTTCAGCACCCAGTTGCTGCCATTCCTGGCGTTCAACGCCCAGTGGGTGGCCATTTCTGGCGTTGAACGCCCAAATGCTGCCATTACTGGCGTTCAGCGCCCAGTGGATGCCCATTTTGGGCGCTGAACGCCCAAAATGCCCCTTTACTGGCGTTTTCTTGCCATTGAGCTCTTTTACTCTGTTTTGTGTGCCGAGGTCTTCTGTAAATGATTATTTACCTTGTTGTCAATGAACTCTATATATAAAATAAAGATAGAAATAGGGCAAAATGCTTAGAGGATTGTTGCCCCATGGCTGGGTTGCCTCCCAGCAAACTCTTCTTTATTGTCTTTAGCTGGACCTTGCTGAGCTTTTAATCTAGCTTCAGCCTTGAGCATTCTTGCTCAGTGTTGCCTTCAAGATAATGCTTAATTCTCTGTCCATTGACAATGAACTTCTTATCAGAATCAATATCCTGAAGCTCCACATAACCATATGGTGACACACTTGTAATCACGTATGGTCCCCTCCACCGGGATTTCAGTTTCCCGGGGAATAGCCTGAGTCTAGAGTTAAACAACAGGACCTTCTATCCTGGTTCAAAGATTCTAGATGACAGCTTTCTGTCATGCCATTTTTTTATTTTTCTTTATAAAGCTTGGCATTTTCGAAAGCTGTGAATCTGAATTCCTCTAGCTCATTTAGCTGGAGCAATCGTTTTTCTCCTGCTAATTTGGCATCTAAGTTTAGGAATCTGGTTGCCCAATAAGCTTTATGTTCCAGTTCCACGGGCAGGTGACATGCCTTACCATACACAAGTTGGTATGGAGAGGTCCCTATAGGGGTCTTGAATGCTGTTCTGTAAGCCCACAGAGCATCATCCAAGCTCCTTGCCCAATCCTTTCTACGGGTATTTACTGTCCGTTCCAGGATTCTCTTTAATTCTCTGTTAGAGACTTCAGCTTGCCCATTGGTTTGTGGATGATATGGAGTGGCCACCTTTTGGCGAATTCCATACCGAACCATGGCAGAGTAAAGCTGTTTATTGCAGAAGTGAGTGCCCCCATCACTGATTAACACTCTAGGGACACCAAACCTGCTAAAGATATGTTTCTGGAGGAACTTCAGCACTGTTTTAGTATCATTGGTGGGTGTGGCAATAGCCTCAACCCATTTTGATACATAGTCAACTGCCACCAGAATATAAGTGTTTGAGTATGATGGTGGGAAAGGTCCCATGAAGTCAATTCCCCATACATCAAACAACTCTATTTCCAAGATTCCTTGTTGAGGCATGGCGTAACCATGAGGCAGATTACCAGCTCTTTGGCAACTGTCACAATTACGTACAAACTCTCGGGAATCTTTATAGAGTGTGGGCCAATAGAAGCCACATTGGAGGACCTTGGTGGCTGTTCGCTCACCTCCGAAATGGCCTCCATATTGAGATCCGTGGCAATGCCATAGGATTCTCTATGCTTCCTCTCTGGGGACACACCTACGGATAATTCCGTCTGCACATCTCTTAAAGAGATAAGGTTCATCCCACAAGTAGTACTTTGCATCAGTAACTAATTTCTTCTTTTGTATTCTATTGTACTCCTTGGGTATGAACCTTGCAGCTTTATAGTTTGCAATATCGGCAAACCATGGTGCTTCCTGAATGGCAAATAGATGCTCATCAGGGAACGTCTCAGAGATCTCAAGAAAGGGGAGGGACGTCCCTTTCACTGGCTCTATCCGGGACAGATGATCAGCCACTTGGTTCTCTGTCCCTTTTCTGTCTCTTATTTCTATATCAAACTCTTGCAGAAGCAATACCCATCTGATGAGCCTGGGTTTTGAATCCTGCTTTGTGAGTAGATATTTAAGAGCAGCATGGTCAGTATACACAATCACTTTTGATCCTACTAAGTATGATATGAACTTGTCAATGGCGTAAACCACTGCAAGTAGTTCTTTTTCTGTGGTTGTGTAATTTTTCTGGGCATCATTTAGAACGCGACTGGCATAATGAATGACATGCAGAAGCTTGTCATGCCTCTGTCCCAATACTGCACCAATGGCATGATCACTGGCATCACACATTAACTCAAATGGCAATGTCCAGTCTGGTGCAGAAATGACTGGTGCTGTGACCAGCTTAGCTTTCAGCGTTTCAAACACCTGCAGGCATGCTGTGTCAAACACAAATGGCGTGTCAGCAGCTAGCAGATTGCTTAGAGGTTTTGCGATTTTTGAAAAATCCTTTATAAACCTCCTATAGAATCCTGCATGCCCCAGAAAGCTTCTGATTGCCTTAACATTGGCAGGTGGTGGTAATTTTTCAATTACCTCTATTTTTGCTTGATCCACCTCTATTCCCTTGTTTGAGATTTTATGCCCAAGAACAATTCCTTCAGTCACCATGAAGTGACACTTTTCCCAGTTTAAAACTAGGTTGGTTTCTTGGCATCTTTTCAGAACAAGTTTCAGGTGATCAAGACAGGAGCTGAATGAGTCTCCATATACTGAGAAGTCATCCATGAAGACTTCCAGATATTTTTCCACCATATCAGAGAAAATAGAGAGCATGCATCTCTGGAAGGTTGCAGGTGCATTGCATAGCCCAAAGGGCATCCTTCTATAAGCAAACACTCCGGATGGACATGTGAATGCTGTTTTCTCTTGATCCTGGGGATCTACTGCAATCTGGTTATAGCCTGAATAGCCATCCAAAAAGCAGTAATAATCATGACCTGCTAGTCTCTCTAGCATCTGGTCTATGAATGGTAAAGGAAAATGATCCTTTCTGGTGGCTGTATTGAGCCTTCTGTAGTCAATACACATGCGCCACCCTGTAACTGTTCTTGTAGGAACCAGTTCATTTTTTTTATTATGAATCACTGTCATGCCTCCCTTTTTTGGGACGACTTGAACAGGGCTCACCCAGGGGCTATCAGAAATGGGATAAATAATCCCAGCCTCTAGTAATTTGGTGACCTCTTTCTGCACCACTTCCTTCATGGCTGGATTTAGCCGCCTCTGTGGTTGAACCACTGGTTTGGCATTATCCTCCAATAGGATTTTGTGCATGCATCTAGCTGGGCTTATGCCCTTAAGGTCACCTATGGACCACCCAAGAGCTGTCTTGTGTGTCCTTAGCACTTGAATAAGTGCTTCTTCTTCCTGTGAATTTAAAGCAGAGCTTATGATCACTGGAAAGGTGTCACCTTCTCCTAGAAATGCATATTTCAAGGATGGTGGCAGTGGCTTGAGCTCTGGTTTAGGAGGTTTTTCCTCTTTCAGAAGAAAGTTCAGAGGCTCTTTCATGTCCCCTGAATCCTCCAAATCAGGCTGAACATCTTTAAAGATGTCTTCCAACTCTGATTCGAGACTCTCAGCCATGTTGATCTCTTCTACCAAAGAGTCAATAAGGTCAACTTTCATGCAGTCTGTTGATGTGTCTGGATGCTGCATGGCTTTGACAGCGTTCAACTTGAACTCGTCATCGTTGACTCTCAGGGTTATTTCCCCCTGTTGGACGTCAATGAGGGATCGTCCAGTTGCTAGGAAGGGTCTTCCTAGAATGAGAGTAGCACTCTTGTGCTCCTCCATTTCCAGCACAACAAAGTCAGTGGGAAAGGCGAATGGCCCAACTCTGACAATCATGTCCTCAATCACGCCTGATGGGTATTTAGTGGAACCATCAGCAAGTTGGAGACATATCCGGGTTGGTTTAACTTCTTCAGTTAAGCCAAGCTTCCTGATAGTGGATGCAGGTATTAGGTTGATGCTTGCCCCAAGATCGCATAAGGCTGTCTTGGTGCAATCACCTTCCAATATGCATGGTATCAGAAAACTCCCAGGGTCTTTAAGCTTTTCAGGAAAGCTTTTCAGAATGACTGCACTGCATTCTTCAGTGAGGAGAACTCTTTCTGTTTCTCTCCACTCCTTTTTATGACTCAAGATCTCTTTCATGAACTTGGCATAAGAAGGTATTTGCTCAAGTGCCTCTGCAAAAGGAATCTTTATTTCAAGAGTCCTTAGATAATCTGCAAAGCGAGCAAATTGCTTATCCTACTCCTCTTTCCGGAGTTTTTGAGGATAAGGTATCTTGGCTTTATATTCCTCAACCTTAGTGGTTGAAGAAGCCTTTTTAGAGGGGTTGTTATCAGCACTTGTGTGTGTCTGATCCCTCACTGGCAATTGAGTACCAGAGTCAGAAGCTGGAGTGACGTTAGACGCCAACTCACTGTCTGTTCCTGGCGCCTGAACGCCAGAAATGTGCCTATTTTGGGCGTTCAACGCTGAATTATGCCCCTTTGGGCGTTCAACGCCAGATTCTTGCCCATTTCTGGCGTTGAACGCCAATCCTGCCTTGTTTCTGGCGCTGAACGCCAGTTTTGGGCATGGTCTGGGCGTTCAGCGCCAGCCTTCCACCCATTTTCTGGCGTTTTAGTGCCAGAATTAATTTTCCCTGGGCTCTTACTGTCCTCAGGTGAATCTTTGGTGGGTCGCTCATTTCTTGAATTTTTGATGCCTTGAGGTGGGGTATTTAATGTTTTCCCACTTCTTAATTGAACTGCTTGGCATTCTTCTGCTATTTGCTTTGATAGCTGCTGCTTTGTTTGCTTAAACTGTTCGTCCATATGTATATTAGCTATCCTTGTCTTCTGTAACCTGTCTTTGAATTCAGCTAGCTGCTTTGTTAGAAAATCTAATTGCTGATTGAATTCAGCAGCTTGTTTTACAGTACTGAATTCAGCAGTTACTGTTTTAACCTCTTCATTCATGGAAGGGTTGCTGCTTAGATACAGATGCTGATTCCTGGCAACTGTATCAATGAGCTCTTGAGCTTCTTCAATTGTCTTTCTCATATGGATAGATCCACCAGCTGAGTAATCTAAAGACATCTGAGCTCCTTCTGCAAGCCCATAGTAGAAGATGTCTAACTGAACCCACTCTGAAAACATTTCAGAGGGGCATTTTCGTAGCATCTCTCTGTATCTCTCCCAGGCATCATAAAGAGATTCATTATCTCCTTGTTTAAAGCCTTGGATGTCCAGCCTTAGCTGTGTCATCCTTTTTGGAGAGAAATATTGATTCAGGAATTTTTCTGTCAGCTGTTTCCATGTTCTTATGCTGGCCTTAGGTTGGTTATTTAACCACCTCTTAGCTTGATCTTTTACAGCAAATGGAAACAGTAATAGTCTGTAGACATCCTGATCTATTTCCTTATCATGTACTGTGTCAGCAATTTGTAAAAATTGTGCCAGAAACTCTGTAGGTTCTTCTTTGCTGCACCATGATAATGAGCTGAGGATTCAACTCAAAGCTACTAACTCCAATGGAGGGTATGCATATGCTACTCCCATACGAAGCAGTAGAGGGGTTAGAATATGACCCCAAAGTCCTCTTGGACTGTCCATCTCCACTTATGTCCATGATGGATATATGGATATAACTTGGACTGATTTATCTTTTTATTTATTTTATTTTATAAGAAGTAAATACTTAAATAAAATAAAATAACTAAAAAGAATTTGAATTTTGAAATAATAAATTTTTTTTTTCGTAAAAAAAATTAAAAATAATTAGTTAAAAAAAAAGGAAATTTTTGAAAAAGAGGGAAGATATTTTCGAAAATTAGAGAGAGAGAGTTAGTTAGGTAGTTTTGAAAAAGTTAAGAAACAAACAAAAAGTTAGTTAGTTAGTTGCAACAAATTTTGAAAAGATAAGAAGTTAGGAAGTTAGAAGAGATATTTTGAAAAGATATTTTTTTTTTTGAATTTAGTGAGGAGAGAGAAAAACAATAAGATAGTACAAGATTTAAAATTTTTAGATCTAATGATCCTTGTTTTTCGAAAAATTTGGAGGGAAAACACCAAGGAACACCAAACTTAAAAATTTTAAGATCAAGACACAAGGAAACTCAAGAACACTTTGAAGACTCACAAGAACACAAGAACATGAAGGAAGAACACCAAACTTAAAATTTTTAGAAAACTAAACCAAAATTTTCGAAAATCAAAGGGAAATCAACAAGAAAACACCAAACTTAAAGTTTGGCACAAGATTTAATAGAAAAAAAAAATATTTTTGAAAAAGAAGGTTTTGAAAAGAGTATAAAAGATTCTAACCCAATTACCAAGAACACAGATTAACGCTCTAGCCAAATGAGTTATGGGACCTTCGAAAATTTTTAGAAAAATTATTTTTGAAAACACCAAACTTAAAGTTTGGCACAGGATTTAATAGAAAAAAATTATTATTATTTTTTTTTTAAAAGGATTTTTTAAAAAATATGATAGCCAATTATTATGAACATAAACACCACGTTCTAAATAACTGAGCTATAAATTTAAAGTGTTTTAACAAGGGATAAATAATAAAAGACTCTAAACCAAAAAGAGAAAATTTTTCCTAATCTAAGCAACAAAATAATCCGTCAGTTGTTCAAACACAAACAATCCCCGGCAACGGCGCCAAAAACTTGGTGCACGAAATTATTACTCTCTTACAATTTCGCACACATGACCAGCAAGTGCACTGGGTCGTCCAAGTAATACCTTACGTGAGTAAGGGTCGAATCCCACGGAGATTGTTGGTTTAAAGCAATCTATGGTTATCTTGTAAATCTTAGTCAGGAAGTCAATTATGTTTATCAATTGAATTGTGAGTAACCAGTAGAGCATAAATTAAAAATTACTTGTTGTGCAGTAATGGAGAATATGTTGGAGTTTTGGAGATGCTTTGTCTTCTGAATCTCTGCTTTCCTCTGTCTTCTTGTTCACGCACGCACGTCCCCCTATGGCAAGCTGTGTGTTGGTGGATCACCGTTGTCAATGGCTACCTTCCGTCCTCCCAGTGAAAACTACGCTCACGCGCTCTGTCACAGCACGGCCAATCACCGGTTGGTTCTCGATCCGGTTGGAATAGGATTTACTATCCTTTTGCGTCTGTCACTAATGCCCAGCCTTCAAGAGTCTGAAGCTCGTCACAGTCATTCAATCCTTGAATCCTACTCGGAATACCACAGACAAGGTTTAGACTTTCCGGATTCTCATGAATGCTGCCATCAGTTCTAGCTTATACCACGGAGATTCTGATTAAGGAATCTAAGAGATACTCATTCAATCGTATATAGAACGGAGGTGGTTGTCAGGCACACGTTCATGATTTGAGGAAGGTGATGAATGTCACAGATCATCACCTTCATCACGGTTAAGCGCGAATGAACATCTTAGATAGGAACAAGCGTGTTTGAATGGAAAACAGAAATACTTGCATTAATTCATCGAGACGCAGCAGAGCTCCTCACCCCCAACAATGGGGTTTAGAGACTCATGCCGTCAGAGAATACAAAATTTTGATCTGAAATGTCATGAGATACAAAATAAGTCTCTAAAAGTTGTTTAAATACTAAACTAGTAGCCTAGGGTTACAAAATATGAGTGGACTATGATGGATGATGCAGAGGTCCACTTCTGGGGCCCACTTGGTGTGTGCTGGGGCTGAGATTTAAGTGAGTCACGTGCAGAGGCCATTTGTGGAGTTGAACGCCAGTTTTTATGCCAGTTTGGGCGTTCAACTCCAGTTTTTTATCCTTTTCTGGCGCTGGACGCCAGAATTGGGCAGAGAACTGGCGTTGAACGCCAGTTTACGTCGTCTATCCTTGTGCAAAGTATGGACTATTATATATTGCTGGAAAGCCCTGGATGTCTACTTTCCAACGCAATTGGAAGCATGCCATTTCGAGTTCTGTAGCTCCAGAAAATTCACTTTGAGTGCAGGGAGGTCAGAATCCAACAGCATCAGCAGTCCTTTTTCAGCCTGAATCAGATTTTTGCTCAGCTCCTTCAATTTCAGCCAGAAAAATACCTGAAATTACAGAAAAATACACAACTCATAGTAAAGTCCAGAAATATGAATTTTTCTTAAAAACTACTAGGAATAGACTAAAAACTAACTAAAACATACTCTAAACTATATGAAATTATCCCCAAAAAGCGTATAAAATATCCGCTCATCAGAAGACCAATACATTAACCGTTGAGATACCCTAGGGCAAAAACAGTTCATTCACGGTAATTAAGGAATTAATGGCAGCACTTTCCCCAAAACAGAATGTTTCAAAATATTTAATCAAAAACCCCGCGCACGCATAGTTGAGCTTGGGGGCTACGAGGTTCAACTAAAGCCGACATATAAGTCGTCCAAAAAGCTCAACTTGCTAAAACTCCGAACATGCAACTCAAGCTTGGGGGCTATATGTATCGTACCCTGCAAATTCGGAACCTTACGACTTTTATCTCGGTTACGTTGAGCAATTCAAACCTGCAGTTGAACAAAATCTTATCACGTAAACGTCACTCTCCATGAATCTCGGCCTTATCTGAGATTCACTCAAACTAACTTCCAAACAAAATCAAAACCTCAAGTCTATAAAAACGACAACAACGTCAGTAAGTACACACAAGTTACAGAGCAATAATTCGATCATATTCATAAGCTTTTAGAATATATTCTTAACTGACTTGGGCGTCAGAGTCTTTTTTGCAAGTACCACGCTCGGGTTCACGTTCAAGTCAGATACTCCCAGTAACAGACGAGATCATCTCCTCCAGAACCGACGTATAGCGCGGAGCAGAGTATCCTTGCCAGAACATATTTTTTATTATATTATTTGATAATATTTTTAATTTGGTCAATTTTTTATTTAATAAAATAAAAATTTGTTAAACAATAAAAAATATCAACTTAATTTTAGTTCAAATTTTATAGTAATCATATTCATAACCACTGCAATTATATCAAGTATAAAATATTTCTTAAAATTTCCAGTTTAATTTAATTTCTCTTGCGTTTGTTTCATTATCTAATTCTTAACCCACATCATTTATTTCATCCGCCGGATGTATAATTATTGCGTAAATAAAATATGAGATTGCTTCCTAAGCTTGTATTTTGTGGATAAACATATTATGTGCATATAAAAAATTAGTTATTAATTTTAAATTATATTTTATATAAGTAACTAATTTAATTACTGTTTTTTAGTGTATACAAATTATAATTGTTTATGGATTTGAATTAATGCAACGAATATTTTTTGGTGACCTTATAGTTTTTTGGTAACCATCAATGCAACAAATATAAATCACGTCTGACTAAAATTTCATTTTGGTCCCTGAGATTCACGCGATTACTCATTTTGGTCCTCGAGATTTAAAATTACCTATATTTGTCCTTCAGATTTAGATCCGGGGACCAATGTGGTCCCTCAACCCTTTCCGGTGATGACTCAGCAAACGGAGTGCCTTGGTGGCACCCTCCCTGCCACGTTGGACCCTGCAACGGCTAGCTGACGTGGCGAGGGTTGTATTTGTACTCAATTTAGTCCCTAAAACCTAATTTTCTCTCATTTATTTGAGTTAGGTTCTTCTTCAACTTCCGTCTTCCTTCCTCTTGTCTTCTTATTCTTCTTTATCTTCTTCTTCTTGTTGTTGTTTAGGTTCTTCTTCAACTTCCGTCTTCCTTCCTCTTGTCTTCTTATTCTTCTTTATCTTCTTCTTTTTGTTGTTGCTATTCTTCTTGTTAAATATTTGTCATTTGTCGTTATTAGTTGCAGCACCATGGTGGGTGGTGGGAGCACCGCAGCTAGAAACTCAATTCGCTCTCGTTCAAGCAGTAATTGGGCCACGTCACAAAGCCGGAACAGAAGTGTGAGAGTGTCGGAATGGTGTGGGTATGGTTACCGTCTAGTTCTGCGATGGTCTGGAACAGAATCAAATCCAAACAAGCCATTTTTTAGATGTCTCAATTATAATATAAGTTAAATATATGATATTTTGTTCATTTGTTCTTGCCTATTTCATCATCTTTTGTTGGTTCATTTCAAACAAGGGAAAAGACTTGGTGTGGTATGTTTGTTTGTGCTGACATTGAACAAGAGAAAAGTGCTAGAATAACAGATTCTGATAGAGTCAATGGTAGAATGAAGATGAACCTAGCATGGAGCGTTGGGAGGTTGTAAGCTTCGCAGGCGTTGTTACAGATGCTATTGTCAGAGTAGAGAATACAGAGACATGGAGATAGTTTCTTGAGCTACTTCATCAGGACTTGGGGTATTATAAAGATCATGACTGGTGTTTCATATCAGATATGCAAAAGGTGTGATCTTATATTGATTGTCTTGCTTTCATTTTATGTGATCTTATATTAAGAATTGTGTTGTTATGCTTACCGCGAAGAATTGTGCTTTCATTGGATATTGATGGTTAGTTGTTAGGGAAAGAATTGTGCTGTTATGGTTACTTGAAGAATTGTGCTTTCATTATGCTTGTATGCATTATATGGAGAACTTATAATTATTGGTTGGAATTGTGAGATCATTGGATATTGATGGTTAGTTGTTAGGGAAAGAATTGTGTTGTTATGCTTACTTGAAGAATTGTGCTTTCATTATGCTTGTATGCATTATATGGAGAACTTGTAATTATTGGTTGTCTAATTCATCAGGATGTCCTATAAGCATGTTATATACTTACTGGATCATTATATGTGGACTTGTATGGGTCACGACCTTCAATTGTAGGGACTATTATGGGGATAGTAATCAAATGTCAGGGACTATTATGTGTCAATATTATAATTTCAAGGACTATTATGTCTGTATAATGTTTATAATGTTTATTGAATCTGGCAGGGACTGATATCAGCATTGAAAGCAGTGATGCCTGATGTGCATCACCATTTTTGCGTCTGGCATTTATGGAAAAATTTCAACAAGAATTGGAAGGACTTACAGCTACAGGGACTTATGTGGGAATGTGCAAGGGCAACAACATACCAAGAATTCAGGGATGGAATGGACAAGATCAAAAGGTTAAATAAAGATGCTTGGGCATACTTAGAGAAGTGGCCGATGGATAAGAAGACAAGAGGAAGGAAGACGGAAGTTGAAGAAGAACCTAACTCAAATAAATGAGAGAAAATTAGGTTTTAGGGACTAAATTGGGTACAAATACAACCCTCGCCACGTCAGCTAGCCGTTGCAGGGTCCAGCGTGGCAGGGAGGGTGCCACCAAGGCACTCCGTTTGCTGAGTCATCACCGGAAAGGGTTGAGGGACTACATTGGTGCCCGGATCTAAATCTGGAAGACAAGTATAGGTAATTTTAAATCTCGAGGACCAAAATGAATAATCGCGTGAATCTCAGGGACCAAAATGGAGTTTTAGTCAATCACATCTACTTGTATTTTGTATTTTTAGGATAGTAAATATATAACAATTGCCCATTTCTTTAACTACTCCATTATTTGAATTGGACGTAACCCGTTATTAGTACCATGCATCATCGCAAATACTACAAGCCATTTCAGTTTTGTTTTGCTAGTATAATTGGGGAATATTAATTAGGGAAAGTACGAGGAGCCAATAGAATATAATCATTAGTGTTACTGTTTTTTATTAGCTGAAACTTTTTGGATGAGTAGTATTATGATATAATATTAGACACTAGATTCGAAAGGTCAAGAGTTTTAATCTTTGGTGAACCCCAAAATCAGCTTAAGCTTTTGGAAAGATGTTTATTATCGCTAATACTCGAATGGTTATTCTAGATAGTATGAGAGATGTTCATTTTGTAACTCAATAGCCCATTGTACACATTATACAAATAGTCCATTGTCTCCCTACCGGAATCCTTAATTAGAATATGCACAAAATTTTAGAATTAATATTTAAATTAATCTTTAAAATTTATTTTAAGTCTTAAATTACGCTTAAGAGGGCAATGAGTTAGACTTAGAAAAAAGCTATATAGTTATTTCAAAAATTCTTTGTCAGTTTTTTTATTTTATGTCATGATCTTGAGAAGATTCTCTTGTAAGTTGAGTTAGCATTTTGCTGTTGAAAGTTAGGTTTGAGTCCTAATCAAATTCAAATTGGGTTAGAATCTGAATTTATGAATTTATCCCAGATAAAATTGGGTAGATTCTAAAAAAAATTGGTGAATATAAATCTATTGAAAGAATAGTAAAATTCTAATCACTATTATGATAGAGACTGAAAAACAAAAATATCTCCTACCGTATTAAAAGACAAAACCAAAATTTCTCCTTTATTTTCTTAACAGATATCAAGTTTACATGAAAAAAAAAAAAAAAAACCAAAATTCAATCCTCTTTCTCTTACCTACTCATAACCATCAGGAATAATACAAAGATCAGCTCACATAAACAAAAACTTAAAAGATTAATTAATTAGAATAATTAGATTTTGTTTTTGAATTATTAAGAATAGGCGACACAATTTTCTCTGAACACACTCTCACACCACGTCTCTATTCCATCTCATTGCGTCAACGCTCCGCCACTCAGACGGACGCATCCCCTCCCCCCACAATGCGCCCCCGCCACTGGTGGCAGCTGTCGCACATCCTCTCCTCCTCCTCGTCACGTCGCCAATGTAAGAGGAAGGTGCGCAAAGTGACGCGATCGCGTGCAATCACCATCTGCACCGCTGCTGTCGTGTCACGCCACTCTTCACTTGTGCCGCGTGTTGCGCCATTCTTCTTGTGGAGTTGCCACTGTTGCGACACGCAACCTCTACGGCTTCGTCCCACGACGCGCCACACTACAAGAAAACAGACAGTATTGCATCAAAAACAAAATGGAACAACAAAGAATGCAAATGAAAGTGTAACAGAGTACGTAAATAGAATTTGGGAGGGTTATTACTCTTCTTAGACTACAGAAGACTTTGCCCCTCGAAACAGTTTTTTTTTTTTTTTTTTGGTTACTAGTCAAGAGTGGTTTATATATATAAATAATACTACGTGATCAAAAGAAATTATTATTTTTTATTAATATTAAGGATTAAATTTTAAAATTTAATAATATAAAAATAAAAATTTAATTTAAAATATTGACTAATATTAATTAAAAAATTAATTTTCTAAAATTTCTCTATGGGCCACCTTTCTCTATATATATGCTGTTTAAGTCAAATTTATACATGTGTTTGCAAAAATATGAGTGGATTAGATGCATTACAATTTAATGTGTGGACTAATTTAAGATAAAAAAAAATAGGCGGAGTTCAATCTTTTTTTAGTGTAGGCGACAAATCTGTTTCATTCATTTATTGTATGGGTTCATATACGTGTTAGTTTATTTATAAATATACTATAAACTAGTCAAACTATATATTATATTAATAAAATATATTTTTCAATTTACAATATTTTTATTTATTACATATTTTCATATTTTGATAAAATAAAGTAATCTTCAATTACTTTATCTTTTAAGACACCAAAAAATGAAAAAATTACTTATCTTTTACCCAATAATTCTAAATACAAATAAATAATAAGATGACAATAATACAAAAATATTAATTACTTAATTATTATTATTGATATGACCGTTACATATCGATTATACGTTATAATTTGACCATAAATATTATAAATTGTCTGTCAATAATTATCATTCAAACAAGTACTAAAATATCAAATATGTTATTATTTTTTGTTTAAAATACTATTACTCAAAGATACAACTGTTATTTTTCATTTTTAAATATAAACGAAAGCATAAAAAAATTGTTAAATTTATTGTATTATGTAAAATTTATTACTCATTTAGTGATTTGAGTGTCAAAAAGTTCAGAAGTGTTCACCGAGTAACGAATTATACACCAACCAACTTCAAAAAAGAAAATTATTATTATTATTATTATATTATGAAAACTCACATGCTATAATTATTTTTATGTAAAGTTAATAGTAAAAAAATATTAAATAATTTAATATATTTAATTTGATGACTAAATTATTATTTAACAATTATCAACTATTAATTTTACATAAAAATAAATTATACGAGTTTTTATTTATTTATTTATTTATTTTATTATTATTATTATTATTATTATTATTATTATTATTATTATTATTAGTCGTCGTCATAATTATTCTACTATGAGAAATTATAGGTAATTAATTTTTTTTATTTTACTTTACATTTACATTAAATTGACTAATTTTTTTAATTAGGCCTTCTTGTATTATCTCTTTATATCTGCTCCCTCTATATTAGAAAATGTTTAAGATATTATACATTAATATAATATCTAAATATATTTGTTATTGATTTTGTATATTTAATAAGAAAATATTATAATATATTCAAGATATTATATCTACATATATTCCTTATAATTTTATATCAGTACTTGTTTGTATAAAATCAATATGAGATATATGTAGATACAATATTAATATATAATATTCTGAATATATTATAACGTACACTCCACACTCCTATAAATTCCTTCATACAAACAAGTCAACAACCAAACCAAACCTCCCACCAAATTCAAAACAGTCTCTTCTCGCACTCTTTGGGCAACATGATGACGAGCACCCTTTTTCTCTTCATCCTCCTCCTCTTCTCATCCCTCGCTGTAAGCGTATCCTTCTCTCTACGTCATAATTTTACATATCCACTTTCATGTTTACGACTTTACGTAATTTAGGCTAATATCATTTGTGCATTATTACTATTATTATTATTATTATGATTATGTAACTTACATTATATATATATATATATATATATATATATATATTAACCACCGTAAATTAAAGTGGTCTTTTTCTACATACTATATGTATTATCCATCATAATTAATTATTTCGCTTGCAAATTGAAATCCTGTACATAAAATTTTTTTAAGTACAAGTAGAATTAAAATTTTAAGATTAATTTCCAGTCTAACACATTATGTGATCGAAAAAAAACTAATAACATTCTTCTCATCAAATGCATTATTCACACGCAGATTGGTTTCTCCAGCAGCGGCGCCAAAGGTGGAGACAAAAATCCGTTCACGCCAAAGGCGTACGCGCTGCGGTACTGGGACAAAGTCATTCAAAACACGCTTCCAAAGCCATCCTTCCTCACCTCCAAGGCGTCACCACTAACCGCCATTCAAGCCGCTTATTACGCCAAACTCGCCGCCACCAACGCCCTCACCACGCGCCTCCCTGAGTTCTGTTCCGCCGCGCAACTTCTTTGTCTCCCGGACATCAAGCCCAATCTCTCCAAGCAAGACAAGAGCCAAAGTTTCACCGGCTACGAAGACGGCCAGAACTTCACCAGCTACGGCATCGGCGGAGCCGGAAGCGTCAACAACTTCAAGAACTACTCCGACGGCTTTGGCAACCCCGGGTTTAACGAGTTCCGCTCCTACAGCCGCAATTCCGGTGGCGGAAACGAGACCTTCACGAGCTACGGTGAAGGCAACAGTAACTTCGAACAACGCTTCAATACCTACGGCAAAGGTTCCGGAGGCGGCACCGGCGAATTCACACAGTACGGAACCAACACAAACGACCCAACCCTCCGGTTCTCATCGTACGGCGAGGAAACCGGCGGAAGGCAAGAACAATTCTCCAAGTACAGCGACGACGACAATGCCGGAGAGCAAACGTTCTCGAACTACGGCAAAAACGCTGCCGGAGCCGTGAGCGAGTTTGACAGCTATGGTAACAACTCGAACGTGGCGGCGTCGTCGTTCACTAGCTATGGCGGTGGTGGAGCGGGACAGAACGAGACGTTCACGAACTATGGGATAAACATGAACGTGCCTGAAGAGAATTTCAGTAACTATGGGGCTGGAACCACCGGAGGAACGCAAGCATTCACGAACTACAGAAATCAGGCGAACGTCGGTGATACCTCGTTTTCTTCGTACGATAAGGGATCAAACCAAGGAGCGGCCACTTTCACCAGCTACGGCCAATCCTTCAATGAAGGCTCCGATACCTTTAAAGGCTACGCCGTCAATTCTACGGGCAAGGTCAGTTCTATTGTTTCTTGAGAATCACTTTTAATTATTAACTTAAATATTTTTAATTTATACTTTTAAATATTAATTATTAACTAATAAATATAAATAATAAATTTCTCATATTTTTCTTATTATTTTTACGTATACGTGATATATTTAACTCATTATATTATGATTTTTAACTTTGTTACTTTCAAAGCACGTAAGAATATTTCAGTATGAGTATTATTAGCAGTATTTTAAGAATTGAATTTATGATTTTGTAATTTGTTGGTTGCATAAAAGGCTGGGTTCAAAGAATACGGTGTGAACACCACCTTCAAAGAGTACAACAAAGACGGTGTCTCCTTCTCCGGCTACACCAACGCCACCACTTCTTCCGCCCATATTAGTGGCAGTCTGGCCAAAAAATGGGTGGAACCAGGCAAATTCTTCCGCGAAAGCATGCTAAAGGAAGGCACTATTATGCCCATGCCGGACATCAAGGACAAGATGCCAAAAAGGTCATTCTTGCCCCGCTCCATTTTGACCAAATTACCCTTTTCCACCTCCGAGCTCAAGCGCATCTTCAAGGCATCCGATGAATCCTCCATGGACAAGATGATAAAAGACTCCATGGGAGAGTGCACCCGAGCTCCCAGCGCGGGGGAGACAAAACGATGCGTTGGATCTGTGGAGGACATGATCGACTTTGCAACTTCCGTTTTGGGGCGTGACATTACCGTTAGAAGCACCGAGAACGTTAACGGGTCAAAGAAGAATGTGATGGTGAGTAAGGTCAAAGGGATCAACGGTGGGAAAGTAACCAAATCTGTTTCTTGCCATCAGAGCTTGTTCCCTTACTTATTGTATTACTGCCACTCGGTTCCTAAGGTTCGGGTTTACGAAGCGGATCTTTCGGACCCGAATACGAAAGCTAAGATTAACCACGGTGTTGCCATCTGTCACTTGGACACCACTGCATGGAGCCCAACCCATGGTGCATTCTTGGCCCTTGGATCGGGTCCTGGTAAGATTGAGGTTTGCCATTGGATCTTTGAGAACGATATGACTTGGACCATTGCTAATTGAGGAACAACGGATAATAATGGATTTGAAGCAACCTCTCCATCATCAGTTAATATAAGATTTTAATTTCATCCCTACTACCAAGTTAAGTCATGGTCGTCAGACCGTGGTCCTTTATTATTATTTATTAGTTCTTACTATTATTTTTTTGTGGTCATGCATTTGGATCCGAGTATATATAGTTTATATAGTTGTTAAAATATAATGACGAGATTGCCTTTTTAAGTGTGTATTTTATGGTTTCTCTACCATGGTAGTTGACTAGTTGTAAGCCAACAACGAATCAGATCTGCATTTTGTATTTACATAATAATAAGTATTACTCAATCTCTATTTATAAAAGGTAAATTTTGTGATGACTACTATGACATATTGACAATATTTTTGAAAACTTAGTTAAAATTAAAATTATTTTTTAATTTAATAACACTTAATTTAAACACTCTTTTTTATTATTTTTTAAAATTGAGAAGCGTTGCTACAAAGTAAATAAATAATGTGACTTAATTTTAGCTAAAATTTTATAATTATCATAACAACCATAATCATAATTATAAAATGCATCTTAATAAAAATTATATTTCCTTTTTTTTTTGGCATTTATTTCCCATTATCCAATCCTTAACCCATATCATATATTTCATCTATATCGGATGTGCAAGTATTACGTAAAGGAATTATGAGGTTGCTTCCTAAGCTTGTATTTTATGGATTCCAGTTAATGCAACGAATATAAATCAACTCCACGTATACATGGAGAAAAGAAAAAATAGTTCATACTTATCTTATTTATTATTTATTAATAATTTTGATAATTAATAAATATTAAATAAAATAAATTTAAATTATTTTTTTTTCTTTCTAAACATTATTGATTAATATATAATTATTAGTCATTTCTTTAACTACTCTATTATTTGAATTGGACGTAACTACGTAAGCCGTTATATATTATTGCCACGTAGCATCGCAAATACTACAAATCATTTTAGTTTTGATTTGCCAGTGGGTTTAGTATGGGCCTATGGGGAATATTAATTAGAAATGCTAGATCATCAATAATTAATGCATGAATAGACAGTGACATACTATAGTGATAGTATAGTCCACGTTCCACGTTTTAGAAGGGTGGACAAGAAGGAAAACCAGCTTACACATAAAAGTTTGTGATTATATCCACAAACAGCAGTCATGTCGACAAAATAATGACTACTTAAATAATGTCACCCATAAGCCATAATATATATGAACGGGTGTATGTGCAAAAGTTTACAACACATTTATATATACATAATATATTAATTAATGGACAGCAACTTTTTTATTAATTCTTTATATAAATATAATAAAAAATTTGAAATTAATTAAGATAATAAATAATACATTTTTATTTTATAAATTATATATATAAAAATATATTTTAGAAAAATAATTTGGACACCAAATATTTTCATATTTCTTGTATATAATAGATAAATAGATAAATAAATAGATTATACTACATATATATTAAAATCAGTTACTAATATAAAATATATATTAGAATATAAATATACACTAAAAATAAATTAAATCATATTATATATATATATATATATATATACATTAGTAGTTAACTTTTGTAGCTAATTTTAGTATAATATAAACAGTATTTTTGTAGATAGATAAATAATACCAAGATAGGAGAAAAATGAATTTATCTTTTTGAATTTTGATTTAGGTATTGTTTATTTTTCAGTTTATAGAATATGTAATTTGATACTTTTAAAGATAGCAAATAGTGCAAAAGAGTTTTTTTTTTTTTTTCACTTTTTTATTTTTTAAATAACCGTTTTATTTAATGAGTTTTATTGACATAATTAAAATATAGTTAAGATATCACCTCTATATCGATGATCGAGTAAATCATGATACTTTAATGAAAAGAAACCCTCTTCTGATTTCTATAATAAAAGCTGTAATTATTAATGATTATACAACGTGCATGTTAAAATCAGTCATTAGTATAAAATATATGTTAGAATATAAATATATATTAAAAATAAATTAAATTACACATATATTTATATATAAATAATATATTGATGGTTGATTTTAATGACTAATTTTAATATACGAATTGTATTTTTTAATTATTAATATACTAATAGTAAATATAATTTTACTAAATAATTAATACATATTGTTCCTGTATGAGAGTTGACTCCGAGGTATAGTACGTTCTGATAACACACAGACTGGCTTTTCTTAGAGTGATGGGAGAAGAACGTCGTCTTCTACTAGAGGGGCGGCGTTGGGTACCTGAAAAGGGACTCCGACGCTCAAGTAAGTATCAGTATGAGAGAGTTCAGGAGGAAAACTAGAGTGAATAGCGTACCTACAACTTGAGTATGTAATCCGTATATATTGGGGTTTGTTGAGGGTGGTTATGCAGATTTGTTGGAGTGGATGGAGCCTCCATCCATTGTGTCCTTTATTTTCGGAGTTGATGAGAGATTTGGGGAGGGTTCATGCGTTAGTTCAGTTCCGAGTTTGTTGTTGTTTGTTTTGCTTTACTTTAACGAACCATAGCTCCCAAGGTTGACCTGTTTCTCGATTTATGAACAGGTTAAGCTTATACTCGTGGGTTATAACTCGGAACTGGTTTTCGCGGGAATTTTTGGTTTTGTGTCGAGCTATAACTCGGAGCCCCCAAGCTTAACTTGTTCACTGCTTTTACTTCAAGTTGTTGTGATTTGAATTTTCGCGCGGAGTGCTTAGTAGGAGAGAGAGTTTTTATTTTGGAAAATGAAACTGCATTTAATGCGCTTTGGGTTTTGGAAAAGGGTGTTTAAGATCGGGCCGTTGATTGAATTTGATGATCCGCACGTTGGACGGCTAGGGTTTGGTCTGGGAGGTGTAACGCTTGCGGTAGGGGTAGTGGGCTAACTGTCTGGTTTTTTGTTCTATCCATTTGCATGTGGTTTTTCGTTTTTTCTTCTCTCTTGTTCGCGGAAGATGAGTAAAGGTTAGTTGTGCTCTCCCTTTATTTGCTTTGTCTTGTCGTTGTTCTTTGTCTTCTCTTCGATATTGTTGTTTGAAAATGGGAAAGGGGAAGAAGGTAGAGATAGGCGCAGTTGTGAAGACAGAGGTGAAACTAGTTGAAGACGTGTGGGTTTGGGATCCTGTTAATCCGTATTCGTGGGTTGCCGAATTGGTGAAGGGCTATGCTTCTGTGTTTGATGATGAACTTAGTGTTGCTCAATTAGGTTCTGTTTCTTCCTGGGTTAGAGAGGGTAGTGATTTGAAACTTAAGTTTCTTCCTTGTTCCGCTGACGATTGTGTATTTCATCGTGGAGAGGGGTTTGAGTTCTTTTTCATTTATAGTTGTATTTTTGTTGACCTGGGCGTTAGGTTTCCTTTTTCCGAGTTTGAATGTGGTGTGTTGATGCAGTTGAAGTGTGCCCCGTCATAGTTACATCCTAATTCGTGGGCGTTTGTTAGGGCTTTCCAGATTTTGATGAGTTGTTTGGAGGTTCAACCGTCGCTGGAGGTTTTCTTTACGTTGTTTCAGTGTAAGGGGGTTAGGCGGGGATGTTGGTTGAATTTGGCTAGTGTTCCTGGGCGCGCCATCTTTAGTTTGTATAGGTCCTCCTATAAGGGTTTCAAGTCAATGTTTCTGAAGGTAGGCGTTGTAGAGGGTGAGTATCCGTGGTTTGTCGACGAGTGTCTTTTGGAGAGGTTTCCTCTATTCTGGGTTCCGAGGCCTAGGCAGATACTTGGTATGGACAATATGGAGTATAGGAATGAAATGCTTGTGGAGTTTCTGGTGAATCATATTTCGTCGTCGAGCTTGCTGTCTATTGTCAATCTTCTTGACTTAGAGGGTGATAGTGATGCCCTTGATGGATATATAGGTAACTGCTTTCGACCGTTTCGTGTGTTGTTACTTGGTTATGAATAATGATGTATCTTCTTTGTGTTTTTGTAGTTGAGAAGGCGTGAAAGAACTGAAGATTGATGATTTAGAAGTTATAACGAATACTCGTTGTAAGTATAGTTACTAAGCCAAGCAATCAACCTTTCTTACAAACGTTTTGGTTGTCACAAGTAACAAACTCCTTAAAAATTGTTAACCGAGTATTCAAATCTCAGGTCGTCTTCTCAAGGAACTGCAAGGAAGTATGTTCTTATTATTGGCTATAAAGGTTGTAATTGGGGTTTAGAAGGTGAGAAGCTAGTGATTTAAATGACAAGTAAAGTAAATGGCAATTAAAATAAATAAAACTGTAAAGCAAACTTTGGCAAGGTAAGAGAAATTGGAAGTCTAACTTAGTTATCTCTCTCAACAATGATGAAAGTTGAATCTAGATTCCACTTAGTTGACCTTTACTAAAGCAAAGGAAAGTCAAGGGACTAATTAGTTTGGCCTTCGAATCCTATTTATTTCCTAAGAAAAAGTTAGGATTATTGAAGTTCAGTTCAATTAGCAAGATAACGATTATCAATTATGCTGAGTTGGTAACTGTTGAGTTACTGATTTCTTAACCAAGACCAAAAGGGGAAAAAGTAAATTGCTGGAATAAAATATCTTCAGATCGGAAACAATGATAACATAAATTAAAAAGAGCAATCATAAACTGAAAATACCTCAAATATCATTAATTCAAATAATAATCTGTAACATGGAATAATTCATAAATTCAATTATAAAAGTAAATACTCAACTCAAGTGCTGGAATAAATAAAAGTGAAAGGGAAGCTAAAACAAAGAAACGTAAAACCTGGATCGAGAGTCACTCTTACAAACTAAGAGAAGTCCTAAATCCTAAGAGAGAGAGGAGAGAACCTCTCTCAAGACTAAATCTAAATCATGGGAAGTAAAAATTGGCGAGCTCTCTCTAGAATGGATGCATTCCCCGACTTTATAGCCTTCAATCTGTGCTTTCTGGGCCAAAAACTGGGTCAGAAACAGCCCAGAAATTGCCCCCTGCGTATTCTAGTACGTTCAGGTCGCGGACAAGTGACGCGGAGGCGTCGTCCACGCGGCCGCGCGGATTGAAGTTCGCAGATGCGACACGTCCGCGTGGATCACGCGTTCGCGTCGCCTAGTGTCAGGGCAACTATGACATATTATATATCAAATCGAAGCCTCGGACGTTAGCTTTTCAAAAAAACTGGAACCGCGTCGTTTGGACCTCTGTAGCTAAAGTTATAGCCGTTTGAGTGTGAAGAGGTCAGGCTGGACAGCTTAGCAATTTCTCCAACTTCTTGTATTCCTTCCACTTTTGCATGCTTCCTTTCCATCCTCTGAGCCATTCCTGCCCTGTAATCTCTAAAAACACTTAACACACATATCAAGGCATCTAATGCTAATAAGAGAGAATTAATAATAAGAAAATATAAGATCAAAGAAGCATGTTTTCAATCATAGCACAAAACCAGGAAGGAAAATGTAAAACATGCAAATAGTATGAATAAGTGGGTAAAGAGTTGATAAAAACCACTCAATTGAGTATAAGATAAACCATAAAATAGTGGTTTATCAAGGCGCCGAAAGTGACCTCGTCCAGTTTGCGAGCTTTCTTCCAAACGAAGAATGTTGAAAAGCAAGGTTCTACCAGTCAAGCTATGGCCGAGAAAGGTGCTGAGGTCGACCAACCTTCGCCTAAGAAGGTTAATTTTAAAAGAAGAAGAGGAGAGGTGAAGAAGAGTAAGGTTATGGCCGAGGAGGAATTAGAGTCCGAGGTTAACTTGGATCAAGTGAAGAGGTTTACAGAGAACCAGAAGGTGTTACATAGCTATATGAGTGATGATAATTTGACGCCTTTATGGAGCGAGCATTTTCCTTTCACTTTGATGGCGGATGAGCATGTGCAGAATCCTTCAGATGTTAAGCTTATTCACGAAGTGGGTGAGGTTGGGGTTGCCCAGTATTTGCAGGTATATTTGACGGGCTTTCTTTTTGTGTTATATTTTGTTTTGCTGGTTTATATCTTTGTGTTTTTCTTTAGGTTATTGGAGCGCACTTGATGTGTGTTGGTCGGACTAAGGAGTTAAAGCGCTCCGGGGTTGTCTTTGACAAAGCTGCAATGGATCAGCTTATTCGTGAAAATGTGGAAAAAAGTGGTAAGCTCCGAGATGCATTGGATTTGGTGAACCAGCTAGGGGAGAAGCTTAAGGAGGCTGAATCGTCATTGAAGAAGTTTGGTGAGGAAAAGGCTGTGCTTGAGGGTAGGATTGTTGAGCTTGGGGTTGAAAAGAAATAAGCTGAGGATGATAAGGAAAATCATGGTCTTGAAATGTTTGCGGCTGGATTCGATAGGGCTGTTGAGCAAGCAAAGTTCTTGTTTCCGGATGGTGATCTGTCGAAGATGGACCCTTGTAAGGTCATTGTTGGGGGTGAGTTGGTTGAAGATGACGACGATGTCGAGGGTCAAGGGGAGAATCTTGCTTCATAGAGAGAAAAGAAAAGAAAAAACTTTGACTTGTGTATGTTAGTTTTTTGTATTAGGTTAGTGTTGCCTTTTTGAAGGCCAACTTTGTTATTTGAATGTTTTGATTGAAACTTGTTCCTCGGGCAGAGGTTTGGTTATTGTTGTTTTGGTATATTTTGAGTAAGTATTATGCCTACTATTGTGTATTGGTGCATTTGCGCAGGGTTTTAGATTGATTGTGTTTGCTTATTTGAGAGGTTGAGTTGTTGAGTTGTTATACCCGTGTTTTATCTTTGATAAGTTTTGCTTAAACATCGAAAATGTGACGTTTGCCCTGTTGGGACTTTGATAAAGTAGTGCAAATAGGAATAGAGTCATAGTATTAATATATTTGGAAAGTGCGGGGTGGTGTGCCTCATTAAAACCTCTCCAGCAAAACCCTCCTTAGGGAGAAAATCTGGTAGTAGGAAAAAGAGTGCATCACCGTGTCCAACTTATACATTAGCTGAAGTATAATTTCAGGGATGATATGTTCCATGTGTTTGGTAGGATAGTTCCATCGAGCTTTTGTATTTTGTAAGACCCTTGCCGACGACTTTGTGTACTTTGAATGGTCCTTCCCAATTTGCGCTTAGTTTGCCATGTCCGTGTGGCTTTCTTATGTCTTCGACCTTTCTGAGTATGAGGTCGCCTTCTGAAAATGTCCTTGGTTTGATTTTCTTGTTGTATTTTCGTGCTATAGCTCGTTTTGTTGCTAGCTGTTGTAGTGTTGATTTGTTGTAATCTTCTTCCATCAGGTCGAGCTCGGTCTTTCTTCTTTCTATGTTGTCATTTTCATTTGTGTTTGTGGTCCTATTGCTTTGCAGGGATACTTCGATTGGGAGCATAGCATCACCCCCGTACACCAGTCTGAACGGGGTTTCTTTTGTTGAGGACTGTTCCGTGGTGTTGTAGCTCCAAATTACTTCAGGGATGAGTTCGGCACATTCCCCTTTTGAGTCTTCCAGTTTTTTCTTAAGGCCCTGCAAAATTATCTTATTGGCGGTCTCTGCTAGACCGTTAGTCTGTGGATGTTCAACTGAGAAAAATTGTTGGGTTATTTTGAAATTTTGCAAAAAGTTGGTGAATCGTTGATCTATAAATTGTCTTCCATTATCAGTGATGATGGATTGAGGTATACCAAAGCGACACAAGATGTTTTTCCATACGAAAGAAATCATTTTTTCAGAAGTGATTTTGCTAATGGTATAGCCTCTATCCATTTGGTAAAGCAATCTATAGCAACAATTAAAAATTTGACCTGGCCCGGAGCTGGAGGGAAGGGCCCGAGGATGTCTAGTCCCCATTTGTTGAATGACCAGCATACCTCGGATGTATGTAATTGCTCGGCTAGGTTGTGGATGATTGGTGCATGGCGTTGGCATTGGTCGCAGTGGGTTACTTTGCGCATGCAATCTTGTTTTAACGTCGGCCAATAATAACCGGCTCGGAGGATTTTCGCGGCTAAGCTTCTGCCGCCAATGTGAGTGCCACAGACTCCTTCGTGGACCTCGTCCATGGCCAATTTTGCTTCGGCGGTGCTTATGCATCGGAGGAGGGGTCTCGTGAATCCCCTCTTGTATAGATCGGTTCCCAATATGGTGTAGAAGCTAGCCTGTCTTTTGAATTTCTTTGTGTCTTTGATGTTGTCGGGCATTATTCTTGTTTTCAGGTAATTAACTATCGGTGATCTCCAGTCGTCTTCCTGCATAACACTTGCAACTGTTGTTAGGGTAACACTGGGCTCATCCAGTGTTAGCTGTGATAATATGGGGTTGTTGTATTGACTTCTTGTTGTTGACAATTTGGAGAGAAGATCTGCTCTGTTGTTTTGTTCCCTTGGTATGTGAAGAATATTGAATATATCGAAGTCCCTTATGAGGTTGTTAACCATTGTATTGTATTTTTCAAGGAGGGGGTCTTTTACCTGAAACTTACCCATCACCCGTTGCACCACCAAGAGGGAGTCGCATTTGACGTTTATTTGTGTTATTCCCATGGTTTGTGCTAGGCGTAATCCTGCTATTAAAGCTTCGTATTCTTCCTGGTTGTTACTTGCGTGGAAGGTGAATTGAAGCGATTGTTCGAGTTGTATTCCTTGGGTGTTTTCGAGGAGTATCCCTGCTCCGGAGCCTTTGCTGTTTGAGGCCCCGTCGCCGTATAGCGTCCATGGGTTTTCTTTAGAAGCTTGGTCTTCTTGTGTCAGCTCGGCGACGAAGTCGACTAATGTTTGTGATTTGATGGCACCTCTGGACTGGTATTGGATGTCGTATTCTGATAGTTCGATGGACCACTTGATTAGCCTTCCTGCCAGTTCGGGCCTCGTCAGTATCTGCCTTAGGGGTTGTTCTGTTCTGACTATGATGGTATGGCTTTGAAAGTAGTGCCGTAGTCGTCTGGCTGTCATGACGAGTGCTAAGGCTAATTTCTCCAGCTTTGGATAGCGGGACTCGGCGCCTTGAAGTGATTTGCTGATGAAGTATACCGGGTGTTGTTGTTTGTCTATTTCTGTTACTAAAACAGAACTGATAGCATGGTTAGTGATTGATAAATACAAATATAATGGTTTACCTGTTTCTGGTGTTTGGAGGATTGGAGGTGTTGTGAGTAGGGTTTTGAGTTCTGTGAAGGCTGTTTCACATTCTTTGGACCAGTGGAATTGTTCCTGTTTCTTCAACTTTTTGAAAAAGTGATGCGATCGTTGTGCTATACAGGGTAGGAACCTTGCTAGTGCTGCATGTCGGCCGGTTAGTTGTTGTACTTCCTTTATTGTCCTCGGACTTCGCATATTGAGAATGGCTTGGCATTTTTCTGGGTTTGCCTCTATACCTCGGCACGTGAGCATGAAGCCGAGGAATTTCCTACTTTGTACCCCGAAGGCACATTTCTCCGGGTTGAGCTTCATATTATATCTTCGTAGTTGTTGGAAGATCTCTGTTAAGTCTTCAGCATGGTTTGATGTTTGTGTTGATTTTGCCACCATATCGTCGACATAGACTTCTATGTTTCGTCTGATTTGTTTTGAGAAGATCTTATCCATGAGGCGTTGGTAGGTGGCGCCTGCGTTTTTGAGTCCGAATGGCATGACCTTGTCGCAAAAGTTGTCGTTGTCAGTGATAAAGGCAGTCTTGTCTTGGTCTCCTTCATGCATTAGTATTTGGTTGTAACCGGAGTAAGCGTCCATAAAGCTTAAGCATCGGAAACCAGAGGAATTGTCCACGAGTTTGTCAATGCATGGGAGGGGGTAGGTATCCTTTGGGCAGGCTTTATTGAGGTCTGTATAGTCGACACACATCCTCCATTTGCCATTATTCTTCTTTACCATCACGACATTGGCCAACCATGTTGAGTACTTGAGTTCCTTGATGAACCCGGCGGATAATAACTTCTGGGTTTTCTCCAAAGAGGCTGTCCTTTTGTCAGTTCCTAGGTGTCTCTTCTTCTGGGCTATAGGTCGGATTGACGGGTTGATCGCTAGTTTGTGGCAGATAACGTTTGGGTCTATTCCAGGCATATCTGCTGGGGTCCAGGCGAATAAGTCGATGTTTTGTCTTAAGAGCTCCACCAGTTGAGTTCGTTCTGCCTCCTTTAGTGTGTTTCCGAGGTATGTGTATCTATCTTTGTTGTTTGCCAACTGCACTTTGGTGAGGTCATCAAGGGGCATAGGTCGTTCCTGGTTGTTGGTTCTTGGGTCCATGTCTGCAAAAGGAGGTAGTTGATCCGAGTTGTATACTGCTTGGACATATTGCTGGTCTAGATGTTTCGGTTGTTCATTTTTTAAACTGGCGTTATAGCACTGTCTGGCTTCTTTCTGGTCACCATGGATTGTCACCACTTTGTTGTCCTGCGAAATAAACTTGACACACAAATGTACAGTGGAAACGACAGCGTTGAACGCGTTCAATGACGGTCTGCCTAGGATAATGTTATGTGGACTTTTGCAATCTACAACCAAATATTGTATTTCTAAAGTTCTGCTGTTGGGGTAATCCCCGAAACTAGTTTGTAACCAAATGTAACCTCGGATAGAGACTCGCTCACCTGAGAAACCTACCAATTCCCCGGATGACAGTTGCAGGAGTTTGTCGCTCAGGTTCATCTTTTGGAAGGTTGAGTAGAATAGTACGTCGGCGCTGCTCCCCGTGTCCATGAGGATCTTTTTTACCAGGGGTTCTCCGACTTGTGCTGTGATGACTACGGGGTCGTCTAGGTTTTGGTCGGCGGCCTTGTAATCTTCGGGGCTGAATGATATTCCTGGTTTGTCCACGTTGGTTGGCCGAGGTATTGTTGATTCTGTCATAGTCATCATAGCTCGGTATGACCTCTTTCTTGCCGAGCTTGTGCATCCTCCACCTGCAAAGCCACCAGAAATACAGTTTATTATTCGGCGGGGTAGATTGTTATCATTGTCTACCTTTCTCCCCTTGTCTCGGGGGTTGTCGGTTGTTTTTTGTTGGTGGCCGAGTTCTTCGGTGTTTTTTCTTCGACTTCGCGTGTCGATATAATTGTCCAACAATCCCTGGCGTGCTAATTTTTCGAGGACGTCTTTTGCTATCACGCAATCGTCTGTTGTATGGCCGTACTTTTGATGGAAGGCACAGTATTTGGATTTGTCCACGTGCCTCTGGTCCTGGTAGGTACCGGCTCTGCTTGGGGGTTTGATGAGTTTAGAGTGTAGTATATCCTTTACTATGTCCTCTCTTTTTGTGTTAAAGGGGGTGTATGTGTCGAATTTAGGTGTTAGCCTGAACGGCCTTTGGTCTGTCCTGCTGGTTGGATGCCTGCTTCGTCTGTCTTCTTCCCTGTTTGGGGTGGATTTTTCGGCCCTCCGGAGTGCTCGGAACTCTTCTACCTCGATTTGAGTTGTTGCTTTTTCTCGGAATTCGGCTAGAGTTTTGGGCTTTGCTATGACGATGGACTCTTGGAATTTCCCTGGGCGGAGGCCACTCTTTAGAGCGTGGAGATGGACTTCGGGATTCAGGTTGGGTATCTCATTAGTCGCTTCCACGAATCTGGTCATGTAATCCTTCAGGCTTTCATTCGGTCCCTGCTTGATCGTGTTGAGATAGTATGAGTTGTGGACATAGATTTTTGAGGCCGCGAAGTGGTTGATGAATTGGTCGGCTAACTCATCGAAACTTGAGATAGAACCTTCAGGTAAGTTGGAAAACCAGATAAGTGCGGCCCCGTCTAGGAAGGTTGGAAAAGTTCGGCAGAGGATGGGGTCGGACTCTTTATTCATGAACATCATGGTGTAAAATTTGGTTACGTGGACGTTTGGGTTTCCTATTCCTTGGTAAGGTTTTAGGGTTGAAGGTAGGGTGAGGTTTTCGGGCATTTTGAAGTTCATAACTTGTTTTGTGAAGGGGTTGGTTCTTTTGACTATAGTCTTTGTCGTTTTGGGGGTGGTTTGTTTGGTTTCGGAGGAATGCTCGTCATTTTCCTCTTTTTGTTTGGTGTTTTTGTGTTCACCCTTTGCACGATCGTGCTCCATTTGCCGCAGGAGTTCGGCCATCCTTTGGTTCTCGGCTCTGAGGGCCTCATTGATTGCTAACATCTCCGGCTGGTTGATGTCGGAGGGAGTGTGGCTTTGTTCATCCGCCATTGTTTGTGTCCTACAAGAAAAGGGGATAAAAAATGCACAGAGTAGAGGAAAAAATGGGGTTAGATAAATCGGGCCCCACGGTGGGCGCCAAATGTTTCTGTATGAGAGTTGACTTCGAGGTATAGCACGTTCTGATAACACACAGACTGGCTTTCCTTAGAGTGATGGGAGAGGAACGTCGTCTTCTACTGGAGAGGCGACGTTGGGTACCTGAAAAGGGACTCCGACGCTCAAGTAAGTATCAGTATGAGAGAGTTTAGGAGGAAAACTAGAGTGAATAGCGTACCTACAACTTGAGTATGTAATCTGTATATATTAGAGTTTGTTGAGGGTGGTTATGCGGATTTGTTGAAGTGGATGGAGCCTCCATCCATTGTGTCCTTTATTTTCGGAGCTGAGGAGAGATTTGAGGAGGGTTCATGCGTTAGTTCAGTTTCGAGTTTGTTGTTGTTTGTTTTGCTTTACTCTAACAGACCACATATATATATATAATTGAAGTGATTGACATTTCTTTATATAATTGAAGTGACTGACATTTGTGAAAGAAAGAAGAAAATAACCAAGAAGGATACGTAATAATGAATAAAGCAATATTAATCTTATCCTTTATTCTTCTTTTTTTTTTTTTTTTTTTTTTTTGTATACAGCTCACATCCTTTATTTTATAGTGCAGCATTTAATCATTCACGATGCCCTGGGTTGAAAGTAATTAGAACATTCTTATTTAATGTGATAATTTTGACCCATCATTTGCTCTGAGTTATTCTTTTTTAGGTTAAGTAGCTTTGAGTTATTTCGATGGCCTTGGCGAACTACTATTATAGTAGTATGCTTTTCCACTTCCCCCCTCTTCTCTAGTACAGAATTATAACTAAGTACTACTATATCATTGCCTTTAGAAATTGAATTGAGACTTGCTTGCTTCTTTCAATGTTAACGGCACTGAAAACGTATAAATTATAAATTAACGGTCGGCCAACTAAATTACAATTGGTTTCATCACTAGTTTTAATAAGCCATCTTCAACTACGTCCTAATCATGTGTCATTCTAGTGATGCACATAAATTGGGTGACGTCGAATTTATCTTAATTCGGATTTGATCTTACATAATAATTAGACTTATTTTTTAGATTTTATATGATTTTAAATACGGTAAAATCATATTATTTTTGGAGTTATATTAAAATTAGGTTTACACCGAATAAACTTTAGATCTTAATAAAATTTATCTTAAAAAATTATGATGCATTTATTTATCAAAAAAAATATTAAAAAAATTATATTTATTATCGAAAAGTTGATATCCATATTTAAATTTGAATTTGTTTATAAATTCTAATTTTATACTTCTTTGATATATTTTTCTAGTTCAACATATGTGGCTAAAAATAAAATAATAAACTTATAATTAATATAACATAATATTAGAATTAATTTAAAACATTAATACTTTTTAATCTTTCAATCCTAAAATTCATATAGATCGAATGAAGCTAAAATCATCTTGATCTAAACTTAACTCTTTAGATATATTTTTGAGATTTTATCTAACCCTAAATCTAATGAAATCGCACCAAAATATTCGGGTCAAGACCAAATTTTCGTGTCGAGTGGATCATATATACCCTATGTCTTTTGATCAAATATGTTAACGGTACTTATTTGTCGTTCCAACAACGATTAATAATTAAGGATTAGATTATTTTAGTATACCCTAAATTTAGATATACCTCATCAATCACAATTATTATTTGATTATTATTATTATTATTATTTCAGGAAAAATAAAAATGATTTTGTAATTTTTAATTCAATTAATCAATTAAATTCTCTGGTATAACTATTTGCATCTTAGCCGTTGCGCTTTCGCTTTCATGATCGCACATCCACTAATAAGACTTCGCTAGTTTTGCATCCAGTGAGCTAACTACACAATTTCAAACGACGTTTAAACTACTACGCCAGAAAAGTCAAGATATTGTAACAGTCTTATTATAATTAAACATATACATAATTAAGTTAAGGAAAAGTATATGAAATCAAAAGGTGATCAGTCAAAAAGTAAACAAAACCGTTTAATTAGAATCATTTTTTGAATAATATGTTTAAAAACTGCTCCTCGGATCACGGAGCACAAACCAAAATCCGACTTTTTATGGAACTCAAACACATTTTAGCTAGTTTTTTGCTGATATGGTTTTGGTTCCTAGTTGTTCTCTTAAGTTAATTTTGAATATAATGAATATCAAGGTTCTCTCGTTGCGGCAAAAAGGTTATATTTGAGGTATTCAAAAATATGCTAATGATTAACTTTCATCAGGACATGATATATATCTTATCTCCGGCCATATATATACATACTAGCCAGTGCAATTATTGGAGTAAATAAATATGTTGTCGCTTGTTGAAAGAGTTTCGTTTCATTAGGACTTATTAGGAGCAGTAGTAATCATATCATCTTTTCTATATATATAATATAGGTGAACTCTACCATACTCTCTCTAAAATAAAAGGTAAATTATTCTTTATGATATATTATATTGATAATTTTTATCAGAACTCCAAAATTCACGTTATCTTCTCTTTTCTTTGTTTCTCTTGAAATTTAATAACAATGTCATTTTTATTATCTCCACTAAATACACCTCTTTCCTAATTAAAAAAAAATAATGTATTGGTGAGAGCATATTAAACTATTATATTGTCACAAAAAAATTAAATTATTATTCAGATAACAATAAGACAAAATAGAATAAGTATTTTAATATTCACATTCACCTCAAATATTAATTAATTATTTTATTATTCATGCCATTAATTACTTACAAGAATTTTATTTATGGTGCTAATTCATATCTGTCATACGAACCCATATTCTCTTGCTTATCTCCAAATGTAATATCTTCTAATACGAAAAAATTTTTTAGAAAGAATAGAGCTGAAAAATTGATAGTTGTACTCGTTGAAATTGGAGATTAAAAACGTAAGAATAAGTTCAAAATCCTAATTTAATTGATTGGAAATGGTGATTCGATTTGAAAGGAATTAGAATTTTAAAATTGGAGAAAAAGAAGTGCATTTGGTGGGATGATGAAAATCACATTGTTATCAAGTATCAAGTGAAACATAGCGTTAATTGAAAAGAAAAGAGAAGATAACGTGAATTTTGAAATTCTGGTAGAAAGATAATTATCAATAATCACTGTATATATCACAAGGGATAATTTACCCTTTATTTTAGAGAGGGTACGGTAGAATTCACCTATAATATAATATTAGTTTTCGTATCTTTCTGCCGTCAAACTAAAATTAAAATTTTTGCGAACTATCTGTATAGCATAGTTTCAGTGAATTGATGAGGAAGCTTCGAGCTGAGTGACAAATCTTAAATTTAGATAGCGATATGATGGAGGGAGACACACACATAATGTAATGGCAGTAGTACTAATTAACCAACTATATATATATATGTATAGTATGCTTCAACAACAAATTTATTACGTTCATTAATACGGTCTCCAATAATGAGGATAACAACCAGTTGTAAAATCGGAAATATTTGGGAGGTAATAAAAATCAGCTTAAATTAATTTAAAATTAATAAATATGTAATTTTAAATATTATATATATAAAATTATAAATATTAAATTAAAGTAAATAATTTTATATTATTACTTTTTTTAGCATTATTCTCTTCTAAAATATGTTTCAAGTTCACCCCCCATCATAATACAGCTCATCATTGTAAAATGTAAACTATTTGAGTAACATTTATATCACTGCATATCCAGCGAAGAGTTATGACACTTTGCAAACTTAGTCTTCCCACTCAGCAGTCTTATCCCAAACAACCAATTATGATTCAACCTATATATATAATTTTTTATTAACAGGTTTTGAATAATTTAATTTGTATTCATTATACATAATTTTCATATATAAATGGATGGAGCTATGTTGAATTTCAGAGAAAAGGACCAAAAGTTAAGTTTACAATAAAATAGGAATTAAAATAAAGATTTTAAAAAAGTTACTGACACATACAATATAGAGAGTAAACAAATTATGATAGGTTTTATTGTGTAATTTAATTAGTACGAGACTGATATCTCACATTATTAGTATGCCTAAAGTCATTAGGTGCATACTTAATTACGTAAGAAAATTCGCGGAAATCATGTAACAGTAGTATAATATGACATTATTTTTTTGTGTTTGCTACGGTACGACGATAAATTCATACGTATCGATACGTTTAAAATATGGACAAATAATAATAATCCACGTGAAATTTATTTTCCACATCAACATTTAATTTTTGTTTTTTAATATATATTATATCACCACTTTTACTAATACACCCCTTTAATTAAATAAAAATAAAAAATATTTGATTAGACAAAAATATCCTTTTAAATTAACGAAATTTTAGAATTCAATTAATCCTAATTTTATAGTTTCAAATAATTTAAACAACAAAACAAAAACATATTAAAAAAACAAAAAATCAAAATTTCTTCATCTTCTCCAATTTCTCTAATCATTCGTGCCCCTTCTAATCAAAACATATCAAAGAAACAAAAAATCAATCGTTCTTCATCTTCTCCAATTACCCCTGAAGCAAAGCAGTGAAAATCCCAAACCAAAACCCTAGTTGCCTTGGGGTATTTTGGCTGATGATCAGGTCATCTTTTATGTATCTAGTCAATGGCCCTCGATGTTTTACATCTTATTGCTTTTAATTGAACACCAAACCCTTATTCTAACAGGGCCTTGGCAAGACAGTTTCAATGATTGCCCTCCTCCTAATGCAGAGGTTACTGCTCTCAAAATCTAAAACAGACTATGCATCCAATCATAAAACTGAAGCTTTGAATTTGGATGATGAAGATGATCGTGTTACTGTTGATGTGGAAAAGCTTGAAAATAAAGAAGAGTCTGATGATGTAAAACCTATTGCAGAACCTAGGAAACGGCCAGCTGTTAGTACACTTGTTGTTTGCCCGGCAAGTGTTCTTTGACAATGGGCGGCGGCAAAGAAATTAGGATTTTGGTTTCGGACTTTTACTGCTTTGCTTTAGAAGGGTAATTGGAGAAGATGAAGAACGATCGATTTTTTGTTTTTTTGATATGTTTTGTTTAGATGGGGCACGAATCATTAGAGAAATTGGAGAAGATGAAGAAATTTTAATTTTTTGTTTTTTTTTTTGTTTTGTTGTTTAAATTATTTAAAACTATAAAATTAGGATTAATTGAATTCTAACATTTCGTTAATTTAAAAGGATATTTTTGTCTAATCAAATAAAAGAAAAATGTTTAAAACTTTTTATAAAATTAAATAAAAAATATTTTTTTATTTTTATTTAATTAAATGAGTGTATTAGTAAAAGTGGTGATATAATATATATTTAAAAAAATAAAAATTAAATGTCAATGTGAAAAATAAATTTTACGTGACTTGTTATTATTTGTCCATATTTTAAACGTATCGGTATGTATGAATTTATCATCGTACCGTAGTAAACACCTTATTTTTTTATAGAAAAGTCTAGGGCCAGTAATTTTATCAAATTCTGGTCAACATGTAACCATCAAAGAAGAGTAAGTCATTTGATGAAATCTCACATTAATCTCACACCATTAAAAAGCTCATTGATGGCTATTTGATGGTTATAAATCCCAAAAGTTGCTGGCCCGTAACATTCCTCTTTTTCTTATTTCTTATATATTGCAAGGTCGTCCAATAATAATAATATAGATATGGAGAAGGGTAGAGATTGTTAAGCAAGAGAATTCACAATCTATGACAAGGATGGTAGTTATATCAGCCATGAACTTATATTCCCTCCCAACGCTGTAACGCCATTCCCTTTGAGAGACAGTGTAACGACAACAAATCAATTCTTGTGTATACAAATTTCCAACTTTTGGGATTCTTGCAGGGAATTTTGGCAAATCGCAACTAATATCCAAATTCATTACGCGCTTCTTCTTTGCACTACATGCTGCTGCTTTACACAGTTAACATCCAAATTCCAAACTTCATTCATCATTCACAATTGACAAATCAGAATAATGTCTACTACGCAAATTGTCTCTCATTTTTAAGTATATTATTAGATGAAATTTCCTATTTTTTAGTACATTTTTGCTTGTGAAGTAAAGTGATAAAGTCACAGATACCTTTTTTGTTTTTGGTCGAGTCACAAATACCTTGTTCTTGTGCTAATGATATTCTTTTTTTTTAGTGGACCAATGGGGCCAGCCGGCCAGAGCCAATGTGTTTATTAACTTCCACAATTATTTTTTCTCCTCTTCAATCTTGGCCCATCATCACCAATATGTAGATTGTATGTTCCAATGGGCCCTGTATATGGTTCTTGCCCAAAATGAAAAAGACCAAAAGCTTAATAGCTATCCTCAAACCATAAAAAACAGAAAAAAGAAACTAAAAGCCCCACAAGGCCACAAGTGCAGGATGGAACATTGTTCTGAAAATTGAACTGGCAACCGGACATCGATCACCTAATAAGTTTGATTAATGAGAAGAACCTTAGTAGCTACACAAATTGAAAGTTAGTTTAAAGAAAAGACTACTCCAGAATCTCAACCGATATTGAAAAGTGTTTTGACCAGTAAAAAGATTGTGCACAAGGCTAAGTTGGGATTTGTCAAATGGATCGTTAATGCTCGTATTCCTTTCAATGCAATTTAATCATCTTACTTTTAACGTGTATTGGATGGATTGCTATAATTGGACTTGATTTCAAGAGACCGTCATATGATGAAATGAGAGTTCATTTATCGGCCGATCTTAAGAGAGAGTGTCAGTTGCTTGTTGAAAAGTATAGGAGCTCATAAAAAACCACCGGTTGTACGCTAATGGCAGATGGGTGGACTGATCAAAGGCAACTTTAATTAACTTTCTAGTTTATTGTCCTGTTGGTATGTCATTTGTTAAGACTGTTGATGCTTTTGATGTGATAAAAATTGTCGATACATTGTTTAATTTGTTTGCTGATGTTATTGAGTGGGTTGGACCTAGTAACATTGTGCATGTGGTCACTGATAATGCTGCTAATTATGTATATGCTGAAAAACTCATTCATGAAAAATACCCAAATATATTTTGGTCTCCTTGTGCTGCCCATTATATCAATCTTATTTTGAAAGATATTGCAAGTATTCCTCACATAGCTGACCTTGCTTCCCGTGCTTCAAAAGTGACTGTGTTTGTTTACAATCATATGATCTTCTTGTCTTGACTTAGAAAAAGAAAAAGTTAGAAAGAAATTGTTCGACCAGGAGTCACACGTTTGCCACTGTTTTCATTACTTTAAAAAGTATATATGATCACAAGGAAGATTTGCAGGCTTTGGTGATGGACAAATATTTCACTTCTCATAAATTAGCCAAAAGTGCTAATGGAAAGATTGTTAGTTCAATTGTCTTGGATAGTAAGTTTTGGCAAGATTGTCTTACCACTGTGAAAATTGTTGGTCCTCTTATTAAGTTGTTGAAACTTGTTGATGTTGATGAGAAACCCTCTTTAGAATACGTGTATGAAGGCATGCAAAGAGGCAAAAATGCTATCAAGACAGTGTTTAAAAATTGAAAAGCTGCTTATACGCCATATACGAGTATCTTAAAAATGAGATGGGATAAGCATTTGAAGCGCGATCTCCATGCGGCGGCGTACTTTTTAAATCCAGGCATTTTATATAGTGAGAAATTTGTTGAGAAGACAAATATATTGAGATCTTTACTTGATTTGCTTGATGTTGAAACACTTTGTGATGACTCAGTTGCCGCAATGCAAGAGATACAGCTGTATCGAAATTGTAAAGAAAGTTTTGGGAGGAAAAGTGCTAAAAGAGCGGAATCAAGACTCGAACCTGGTAAGTTATTTTATATCCAAGTTCAGTTCAGTTTGAAAGTTTAATATGTTGAGTGATAAACATTAAAAAGTATTTGATTTTTATATCTATGTGGGTGAACGGTGGAGGCTACACGGTGAAAGTGTTCCTAATTTACAAAAAATGGCAATCTGTCTTCTTCATCAAATCTCTTCTTCATTTGGATGTGAGAGGAACTGGAGCCTTTTTGAACCGGTTAGAGCATCAAAGGTTAAGTGACATTATTTATGTCACCTATAACCTACGCCTTCAATATAGGTTGCATCAAAAGAAGAGGAATTATGATCAAATTGACATTCAAAGCATTAACACGGTAGATTTTTGGGTAATGACAGATGAGGATGATCCTGAATTTACTAATGGAGATGTCGAAGGCATTGAAAGTTTAATATACACTAATAATGCTATGTCTTCGTATCTTAATGGTGAGTGACATAGCAAACTTTGTTTCATTCCATAAAGATATATGTCGTTAATATTGATTTCTTATTGAGTTTTTTTCCTATTTTATTAGATGGAGGAGACATGGAAGTTGAAGTAGATATGCCTGATGTTGTAATTGAATCCTCAAATACTTCTTTTGGTGGTACTTCTGAAAATGGTGGCTTTGAATTACCTGTTTATGATGGAGACATCGGAATACTTAATGATGATTATAACTTCTAATGAGTAGTGTCTTTGTTTAGCTGAAGTATTGTTTGTTCAATGTTGTTTCTTTTGGTTGCAAAACATTTTGTGTTTGTCATTTATGTGCGTTTTGATTGTCTTTAGTTATAAACTTTGATATTTGAAGTTGTTTATGACCTTTTAAATTTTAATGATAAATTATGAATAATTCATTTTGTGAAATTGTTAAATTTTGAATTTTATTAATTCAGAAATTATTGAATTTAAAATTTTAAAATTATGTATTGAATTTTTTATAATTTTATTCTATATTTGATTAAATTGGTTCAACTTCGGTTGAACTATTGAACCATTGAACCAGTCACTCGACCGATTCAATGACCGATCTGGTTCTCGCAACCTTGATAAAAATTAATCAGCGATAAGTCAATTAAAAATAAAAAAATTGATTAAATAATTAATTAATCGATCGAAATTATATATATTTTATATAAATATATGATTTTATTATATTCATTAGGAAAAAGTCTAGAGGACCAGTACTTTTATTCAAATTTGACCAACAATTAACCAACAAAAGAAAAGTGAGTAATTTCACATTAGATATAATTTCACATCATTAATAATGACTAATTGATGGGTACAAATCACAAAACCTACTGTCCCCTAATACTCCTTTTTGATTTAGTTCAATTTGAATTGAACCTTTAAATTTTTAAACATCTAATTTGATCGATTTGATCGCGAATTCAGTTTTCAAAAGACCGAAATAAATTAATTAAATCAACACACAAAAATTAAATCTAGCTTATTAATAATTGAATTTAATTGTAAAAGGTAAAACTATTATGTGTGTCCATTTTTGTGCAAGTTCTTTTTACTCTTTTATTGTAAAAAAAAACAAAATTTTTACTTTTTGATGAATTAATTTGAATATAAAAAATAAAAAAGTATGTGTTATGAGATATTTGGATGAAGTTATTTTGAGTGGGTATGGGGAAGTGCAAGAGGAAATGAAGCATGAGTATGAGGAGTTGGATGATGAGGCGCATGGGAATGGCGATACTTGTGCCACCCAACCCTATTCCTTCCATAATCCCTACCTTCCCTCGCTCTTTCACCACCCTAACTACGCCGTTTCTCACTACTTCCCGCCGCCTAACTCTTTCAGCTCCATCTTCTTCCTCTTCTTCTCATTACCACTTCTCTGATTTTGGTCATTACTTAACGCTCTATAATTTTAAAAATATTTTACTTCCCTTTTTAATTTTGTCAATATTTTTTAGATGCAGGAGAAGGCGACTGCGTTGCAAATGCAATTCCATGGAATGGTTCTAAGGTGCTTCTTAAAGGGATGACTTATACTCAACTCCAAGTATGTTTCGTTGTTTTAATTTCACTTTCGTTTATCATTGTTTTCGATATGAATTGTTTTCATTTACTTAAACTATGTACTTTTTTTTTATAAATAAGATGATTTTCAAATAATATGTTATTGTTAGTAAGACATGCCAGTTCTTAAGCTTGCTTCAGGTTTTATGGAATATGGATAGAACAAAGTCAAAGTTTTAGTTTCGGTATCTTATGTTGTTCTATGAATAAACTACTATTTATGACAACCAAAGATTTATGCACAGCCAATTCTAACCATGAAAGAGATAAACTAGCTCAATATCCATTGAAGATTGGGGTAGTTGACAAAGCTATCCAAAACGGTTGACAAAACTACCCAATCTTTGATGATAATGGGTTAGTTTATATCTTTCACGGGTAGAATTGTTTTATTCTTGAATTTCTGTTGAACATGTCATGAGCAGGCAAAGAGAGATATATTGTGAAAAATGGGTATTTGATTTCTCAATTTTTGTTGTTACTGCACAGAAATGGGTTCAATCTCATGGATACAGACCCGGGCAGGCAATGATGTTATGGAAGCGTATGTATGGAAACGATATTTGGGCTTTTCATACTGATGAACTGGAAGGTTCATAATTCACCATCTTCTCCTTCATGTATTTAAGCGAGTTCAAATCATTTGTTTTATGAAAATTTGTACTGTTCAATAAGTTAATCATGCTAATGTCCATCTTTTTCAGATCCTCCAACTGAATGAGTTAAAACTCATGATTTTCTATCAACTTTCGCTTAGATATTCTGATTCTAGTTTACTAATAAATGTAATTTATATACCAATGTTATAAACATGTAGGTTTGAACAAAGATTTCAAGAAGATGCTGAGTGAAAAAGCTGAGTTCAGGGCACTCTCTTTGAAAGAAATTCGCACAGCGGCTGATGGAACTAGGAAGGTTGAAATGATCTTTCCCACTGTGTTTGCCTTCTATTTTTCTTACAGCATACGTTCATCTGTTAATCCATGTTGCAATCCATTTTTCCCACTCTTTTGTGATGCATTTTTGGAGAGTCTTCGTGTTGACTGTTAATCTCACAGGATATTGCAGATTTTGTTCGCATTGGATGATGGGATGGTTGTAGAAACAGTTGTCATACCTTGCGATAGAGGCAGGACCACTGTGTGTGTTTCAAGTCAAGTTGGTTGTGCCATGAATTGCCAATTTTGCTATACTGGAAGGTAACTTCTTTTTCTGTTGTGATCAATTTACTGGCTACATTCTGATAGGAATCAAACATCTGATTAGTTAGGAGTTAGCTGGTATATGAGTAGTTAGGATTTAAGAGAGGATAGTGGTCTCTAGAATGGACCTTAACACTTGTAACCATTTATAATAAGTAGCAACAACGCATAATTCCTCTATTGTTTTACTGTTCTTTCCTTCACTCACTTGTTCGCTGGTCCAGTTTTATCACATTTGAATCTTGGTTCTTGTTCTATTTTGCCTGCAAGTTTGAAACACACCTAAATATTTTGCAGAATGGGTCTCAGGAGACACCTTACTGCTGCAGAAATAGTAGAACAGGCAGTTTTTGCCCGTCGAATGCTTACCAGTGAAGTTGGTTCCATCACTAATGTTGTCTTTATGGTAGGTCTATAATTTTGTTGACAGTTGTAAAGCTTACCTCATGTCAACAGTCTGCATAGATCAGAATTTGTACTGTATTCTTAAATTCTAGATAATAGACTGCTACTTCTGTTCACACTTCATACATTAACATGTCAATGTGGTGATAGAAAAATATCTCTAAAATATGAGGGGAAAGATATTCTATCTTTTATTTTCGCTACTCCTGTCTCCTAACATATAAAATTATCCATGAGTCCCTATTTAAACTTTTGATTTTATGTTATTGTTGATTACATGCTAATACCAGCTATATATTTCTTTTAGGGAATGGGAGAACCACTACATAACATTGATAATGTCATTAAAGCTGCAGATATTATGGTGGATGAGCAAGGGCTTCAATTCAGTCCCCGCAAGGTCACTATTTCTACCAGTGGGCTTGTTCCACAGCTCAGACGTTTCCTTCATGAATCCAAGTGTGCTTTAGCTGTTAGTTTGAATGCCACTACTGATGAGGTAAATTTATTATTAATTACATGAAAAAAAAAAAGTTGATGACAGGGAGGGAGGGTTGATCAAACTTGAATATAATATTTCAGGTGAGAAATTGGATCATGCCTATAAATCGGAAGTATAAGTTGGACTTGCTTCTGGGTACTCTTCGGGAGGAGCTTTGCTCGAAACGCAACTATAAAGTTCTTTTTGAGTATGTGATGCTTGAAGGAATTAATGACAGGTTAGTTTGCTTTTGCCCCCTAGTGTTCATTGTCATGTTGCCAGACAAACTATTTTTCAGACTTTCAGTTCAGAATAATTTGTTTGGTCCACACACAACAGGGTCATAAATGACTTTTTAGGATTAAAATCCATAAGATTTTGAATTGGAATGGAGCAAAGAATTCCAAATTGCATGATGCTCTGCTATTATATTGGCGGTTCCTTGTAGCTTAATGTTTAAGTAGGATTTTTCATGATATTTAATAAAATTTTGTAGCACCTTTTTTCCTTCTATCTGTTCTATGACTAGTGGCTGTTAAGTTTAAAATCTTCATCCATATATCTATATTCTTCCAGCCAGTGGAATATGGGTCGTTTGTTGTTGATGAAATCTTTATGTGACTTTCCCTTTTCCCTTGCTCAGTAGTTTTTCCCCCCTTAACTTGTAATCTTTTATGCAGTGATGACGATGCAAAGAGGCTAATTGAGCTTGTGAAGGGAATTCCATGCAAGATCAATCTCATCTCATTCAACCCGCATAGTGGATCATTCTTCAGACCAACAAAAGAGGAGAGGATGATTGAGTTCCGGAACACATTGGCCGGTGGAGGGTGCACAGTCTTCTTGCGGCTCAGTCGTGGCGACGATCAGATGGCTGCCTGTGGTCAGTTAGGCAAGCCCGGCACCATTCAGGCACCGTTGCTCCGCGTACCACAGCAGTTCCAAATGGCTATTGGAAATTCAGCTTGATTCTTTACGTATAGATGTGGCTACAAATTTGTCCAACAGTTATTAGATGAATCCCACATAGACTTGACATTGAGAAAGCAAAATTTATTTAGCACTAGCTAGTCGGATTGTTATATTTATCTATTTCCATATTGGAAATCCCTACTGTTCACAATAAATTTGATATATGATGTATGATATATTTTCATAACCGTGGAGCATCCAAATTCTTTGGTCAACTCTGGTGTTGTATCACGTTTTGTTTGCTTGCATTTTCAGATTATTTGATTAATAAAGGGAAAACTTGTGGTGGCTCTTGCATATGTTACATTTTTTGGCACGACTCTGGCTAGTATTTCCATCTGTAAACTGTGATCTATTGCTGGTTGTGAGCCAGCCACTCTCTCTCTCTCTCTCTCTCTCTATATATATATATATATATATATATATATATATATATATATATTTATTTTTTTTAACATGATACTAATAATAATAATAATAATAATAATAATAATAATGAAAACAAGGCATTTTTTAACATAACACGCTTTTATTTTTAGTTCATTAACACCTGCATTTCTTGTTGGTTAAGTTTATCCTAAAGAAGTGAGCATAGAATATTCTTTTGTTCTTCCCAGGTACAGGTGTCCAACTTTAGAGGAGGGGCTTTCAAGTGTTTTTTTTTAGTTAGTGTAACGTGTTTGCCTAGGGAACTTACTAGGTCCTTTTCACCGTCAACAAGCAATCATTTTGGGAATGGATCTTCTCCATTTCTCTTTATTTTTTTAACATTTAAAAGAGTAAAGTGTGATCTCTCACGATTAATTTTATAAGTAGAATCAAAAATAAATATGAGAGAAAAAATAATGAAGATTAAGAATCATACTTTAGGTTGTCAATTTTTTTTAACAATTAAAAAGATCCATTTTCAATATTTTTTCTTCTTACATTTTTTTTTATTAATAATAATCATTACATGGGAACTTAAAAAACGTTCGGGGTCTGTATACTAAACCAAGTAATATTAATAGTGCGATTGTTCGTAAAACTGAGTAGTTAATATTCCTTAAATTACTACATGCAAGTTGCAACCATCATCAAGTGCTGCTTATGAAACCAGCAACGCCATATATTCCGATTATCTGCATGACCCCTAAGACTCAAGTAAAATAAAAGTTAGGAATTTAATTGCAAAATTATTTACTAAGATATTTTTAGTTAATAATAATTAATTTTATAATATAAATATTTCATTGTTAATTGTGCTCCACATTCTGTGCAGGATAAAAAAAGAATAATCAATATGTATTGCATTAAAACATGAAAATAACAAATAATTAACGGTATTTTTTTTGAAAAAAAAAGTTCAACACCAAAATAAAACAAAATAATACAGAAAAAAATAAAATAATTAAATAATTTCTATGTCATTTTCGGCATAGTTGGGTTAATAATGCTATTTAACCAAATGTTTATGCTTTATGACTTTTGAGATAACTACATAGTTAATTGACCTTTTTTTATTTTTCAACACATAATTAACTTTTTTTTACTACACACACATAATTTTTTTTTTTAATTTTTAATTTTTTTAGCTTGAATTTTTAGCGAAGCAAAGGGAAAGGAAATTGATATTTTGCTCGGGGAGTTGTGGTGCACGCGCTTCATCTTGAGGTGAGGAATGAATGTAAACTTGGCGGGGTTTTCACCTGATGTTGATGAACATAAAACATTGAACAATACGTAACCAGAACCCGCACTCTTTCTCTGGTTCTCCATTTCTCCCCTTTGCAGTTACAGTTACGGTTACACCTCTTCTCATTCTCTCTCTCTCTCTCTCTCTCTAGCCTCACGATTCATTCTCTTCTTTGCTTCACTCGTTGTTGTTGCTCAGCAATCAGCATTCAATGGCTGCTCCTGCAAACGACGTCGTCGCTGTTGAAAGGACATTGCTCAAGCACGTTCGCGACAACGTCCATGGCAATATTTTCCTCGAGCCGGTAATCAACAGCTTTTTTTATATACTATTTAGGAACAAAAAATGGAACATAACTCTCATTCAAAATTTTCTCTAAATTCATTTTGCTTCGCTTGTTGTTATTTTTTTCCTCTTCGTGTTTCTGGTCACTTTTGCTTACTTATAACATTAGGTGTAGATTCTGTGGCTGTAAACTGAATAGTTGTATGTATGAATGAGATTTTTCCGTGATGGAGTGTAATCCTCTAACTAAGAGAAGATTCGGAAATCCTCAGGAGTATGCGTATAGTTGTGAATTTATGATCAACAATATAACATCGGTTGAAACAAGATTAAACTTAATCGAAAGTGAAAGAGAATAATAAATGAAGATTTTCACTATGAGAAAGTTGTAATAATAGTAAATTCAGAAACCGGATGGACTATTTTTATTTTAGCCTTTTCTGGTGGTACATTTTTTCATCATTTATTGTTTCCGTTGATTTTGGTTGAACCTGAAATTCTCGTTGTTCATTGCAGATTTTCTTGAAATTTGTTGACACCGAACAATTTCAGAGGCAAGTGCGCATAGTCAAACTATATACTACTACTACTTAACTCTCTTACTTCTTTTAACTTTATTTTTTTTTCTTGTTTTAAATTTATGCAGACTTCGTGATTTGAAGCAGCTAGGTGAGTCAACTTACTACATGTGAATGAAGTAGTCAAATAGGATTCATGAAATAACTCTATGTTTATCAACTTTAGTATATAGTTTTATGGCAGAGCATATAGATGTTGTGAGGAAGTCTGCACTTAGTCGATCAAAATTAAGCCCTAACTTTGAATCTTTGATTTTAATGTAATACAGGTCTAACTCATATGGTTTACCCTGGAGCTGTACACACTCGTTTTGAGCATTCACTTGGTGTTTATTGGCTTGCCGGCAAAGCTATTGACATAATAAAAAAATACCAAGTAAATATATATAAACTACCTTGTGTTGCTATATGCTTGTTATTGGCAAGATGATATGAGATTATGTTGTTAAACAATCTTACTATGCTTTTAGGGCCCAGAGCTTGGTATTGAACATTGTGATGTGATGGCAGTAAAGCTTGCTGGTACCTGACATCTTTGGAGAGTTATTTGTTTTGACACTTCTAATTCCGCTATTTTGTTATTATTACTAATATGATATGATATTCTGCCTAGGATTACTGCATGATGTTGGCCATGGTCCCTTCAGCCACATGTTTGAGGGCAAGTTCCTTCCCCGGGTCTCTAATGGTGACAAATGGTAATTCTACGATATTCTTGTTAACTCAGGTTTTCTGACTTCTGTACATTGAAGTTTCTTCACATGATTAATAGCACATGTTTCCTGCTTCTTCCAACAACATTCCTAAAAATTATATTGTCTATAACTAGAACAAAGAAATATAGCAATGTTTGTGGGACTTGCTTCACATTATCCATTAAACTGAAGAGAGATATAACGGATTCTGTCATTATGACTTAGTAACTTTTACATATTTTCTGGATTTGTTTATTTCTATTTAAGGAGTTAAATTGATTTTCTAGAACCTGCAACTATGTGTTGGTTGAGAATTCATCCTTTTGAATTAACATTACTTTCAGGTCCCATGAGAAAATGTCAGCGAAGATGATAGATTACATGGTTGATGAACACAATATTGATATTGATCCTGAACTCCTCAAGAAAGTGAAGGTTAGACCTTAGTGTGTGCTATCAAATGAATACACTCGTACTTCTGTTTCATGGTTTTTTGAAGCAGCATTCTGTGATCGGTGAGAAAGGGCAGTTCCTCTTGACATGTTGCACAATTAAGAAATTCTTGGAGTGCAATGATACTCTATTTTTGGACCATATTAACATCATTACATTTCTGCTATTTTGTAATCTAATATGTTTTGGCTCCTTGAACTATTTTACTTGTTGAGGTTCTTATGTTTCTCTTTCTGTACATATAACACATCTATAGTTAGAAAATTCCAGTTTATAGATAAGGAGCTCTGATGCGGTTTTAAATTGTGGCAGGAAATGATCACTTCAAGCTGTGGCAATCCTACACAAAATGTAGGTCTTCCTAATTCTAATTGTCTCTCTTCTGGATGTTAGTTATTTGCTCTCTACCATCTTACTACTCCTAAAATTTCCTTTTTGAATTTCTTAGGCAAAGGGAAACCAGTTCTTGTATGATATTGTGGCAAATGGTCGCAATGGAATTGATGTTGATAAGTACATACTTTTCTGCCTTTCTTCCTCGTCTTGTGTGACTGTTATTGATATGTGTGCTTTTGATAATAGTACTATAAAATTCATTATTTTCAGGTTTGACTACATTGTTCGTGATTGTCGTGCTTGTGGCCTAGGTTGCAACTTTCAGCCTGAAAGGTATTTATTAGGATGAATGCTTTGAGTTTGACAATGATTGCTCTTTTGTGCAGAAATGTTACTCTACTATTGATTCCTGAACTATGCAGAAGCATCCATATTTTATCCAGTTTCTCTTTTCAAAAGGGATGATAACTGAAAATAATTTTACTGTATTTTGCAGATTGATGGAGACAATGCAAGTCATTGACGATGAAATATGTTATCGTGCCAAAGATTGTTAGTACATTCTGAAAATTTTGATATCATTGTTAGGGTGGAAGTTATGGTACGTATGTTATCTCAGTTTGACATGTTGGTCAGATCTGACAATTCACAAGTTATTTGCAACGCGGGCTGATTTGCATCGAACTGTCTATACACATGCAAAAGTACAAGTGAGTGATTTTAGTATTTTACTAACTTCACTGATGCAAAAGCAAAAATCCAATTATTCCGCCTTTCAACGAGAGAAAACCACTTCAATGTTGACTTTTGTTTCCTTTATCAGGCAATAGAATTGATGGTCATAGATGCGCTGGTGAAAGCAAACCCATATCTTGATATTGCCTCCTCAATTCATCAACCATCTGAATTTTGGAAGGTCTGTAATAATTTTAAATTTTTTGGAGTTGGGATTTCGAACGTAGCAGTAGCACCATGGAAATATCTCTCTCTTGCCATATATTGCAGTTAGATGACTCGATTCTTAAAGCAATTGAGATTTCTCCTCGAGAAGAGCTCAAGGAATCCCAAGACTTGATCCGACGCATTCGCAGAAGAGATATATACCAGGTATTCTACCTTACATTTTCTAGCATAGATCCTTAACTCTCTATCTTTGTTTCTTTTTTCATTGTCTTTTCTCCTTTACTATTGTCTATTTTACAGGACATGAGAATTGAATATTTCTGTGTAGCATTGTAGTATTGCTTAGTAGATAATTATCATCATCAGCGCATGCTAACATGTTATTTAAACTATATCATTTTACTCCACTTTGTAGTTCTGCAATGAGTTTTCAGTACCAAAGGACAGACTTGACCACTTCAGAAACATCACACCCCAGGATATTGTTTGTTCCCAGGTTCACAAATAGTCGTTTAACTAGTTATTTGCTTATTTATTTTGGCAGAGAGGGGGTTCGTTACTTTATTATTCATGATATATATCAGTTTTTTAATTTTTGGCTTGTCAGACAAATGGCATAAATTTGAAGGAAGATGATGTTGCTGTGAGCAATGTTAAAATTGATTTGACATACGGAACAGAAAACCCTCTCGAAAGGTACTTGACAAAGAAATGGTGACATAAGTCAAAGCACTTTCTTATATGGTATGGGCATTGACTAATGTTCTTTCTTTATTGTGCATGAATCTCCTGATCCAGAATTAAATTCTTCAAGGTACAGTTATTTATGTTCTAGAGTTATATTTCATTTAAACTTTTGCACGTTGGTGTGTGAATGGTGATTGCAAATCTTGTAGTACATGTAACAACTTAAACAAAAGGCAAGCAAAATAGTCTAATTTGGAAAGATTATTAGTATGTATGTAATCAATTTTTTGGCCAATAGGTGGTTATGGTATACCTGTAATTGCTCGATATTGTTATGTTGCAATCCAAATTTTGTAATGGCTTTGATAATCCTCATTCCTCCATGTGCTATTCGATTTGCATGTTGGCAAAGTATAATCTGTCTCTTCATTTTGAACATTCTTCCAAGTTGTAAACCAAGCTTAGCCCACAGACATCACATTACAAAATCCAAACTGCATCTTATATCATGCATATTCTAGATGTAACTTTGAGTTCGATAGTGAAGAGCATAACAGTTTTTTTTCTCCATTGACCAGGATTACGAGAGCAAAGAAAAGTTCCCAATCCCAGACTATCGCATCAGTCATTTGTTGCCAGCTTTCAACAAAGACATCATAGTGAGGGTATACAGTAAGAAGCCTGAACTGGTTAGTACCTGGTGACAAAATGAAGAAACCACAGCAAAAGTATTATATTTTCACAAGTAGTTATTATTGTTGTTGTTGATGATGATGATGATGGTGTAGGTTGGTGCTGTTTCTGCTGCCTTTGAAAATTATCAGTACAAGATATTTGGAAGAAAAGCGCAAGTGCACGAAACTCCTGAGAAGAAGAAACGCGGAAGATGCCATCAGTTGCATGTCTAACCTATTGACCCCCCCAGCTTTGAATTTGTAAATTTCTACTCACAACTCTCTCAGATCAAACGATATACGTAGGTAGTGGCTCTTAGTTAAAATGGTAACCATTTTACGTAATGAATTGTGTATATTATACGTCTAGAACTGATATTATAAAACTTTTTTACATAATCGTACATTTGTTTTTTAGATGACTATTCAGACAGATAATATAAAAAGTAGTTACTTTTTAAAGCATGTGCTAATAAATAATGAGTGATATTTGATATTACTTGTAGAGCCGTAGCTTTTTATCTTGTAATTTTAAAAATTCTTTTAAGTAGGTTTGAATGTTTTTATATAAAAAAAATAGTAATAAGAAAAAAAAATAGATAAAGATTAATGTGTTTTGACCTTAAGAATATATTTTTTTAATGTCTAATAATATATCATTTATTATTATATAATAAGGAGGACAAGAGATTTTAAATTCTAATTATAATTCTATAATACTACTAAATTAATTATTAATTTGTTTATATGTTAAGTTTGATTAATTTATTAATTAATTTATATTTATTATACTATACATTAAATAATTTATTAAAAATTATTAATATAATAAATATAAATTAATTTAAAAATGAAATTGTATAAACTTTTTTTAGGACAAATAGATTTCTGATAAATAGACTTTTAAGTAATTTAACATCAAAATGATGTTGTTTTATTGGAATGAATAAAGACAAATAAGTCTTTAACTAATTTAGATTTAGGAATAAATCAATTTTTGTCTATTTTATGTTGTCACTTAACATCTAACTCAAAATGTTAATACAATACATCAACGATTTCTATTAACAGATAACAATAGTATTACAGAAAGACAATATTATCTCATAAAAATCAAAAACAAAAATCGAAATAGATCTTTATTTTTGTCAAAAATTGCATTGCCATTCTGAAAAAGAAAGACAGTGGTAGATTGGTACTTTATTTCTTTTGAAAGGAGTACCCATGTTATCTAATGGAATGAATTTTGTTATTGAACTCGTGACTTCTATTAGAACCTTTGTTTTATATCTTAGTTGTTAGAACTATGACGTTGGGTTTCACGGAATTGTTTTTGTTTTAAGGGTTAACTATTAATTTGGTATAAAAAAGATGATACAAAATTTTTTAAAGATATTATCGATAAAATAATCTTTGAATGATCTAAAAATGTGATAAAAATAACTAATAAATATTATATTTTTTTGTAAATAAACAAAATTTTTTTTTTTAATTAGTAAATAGTTTATCCATTTGATCTAATCTTTTGTGATATTTGAATAAATATCTAGAAAGTGCATAGAAAAATTTAGAACAAAATTTGGTCTTTAAATTTTTTTTATTTTTCAAAAAATGTTATCATTCACAATAAAAAAATTTAAAACAAAATTTAATCTCTAGATTTTTTTTTAATTTTTTAAAAAAATGTTATCATTCACAATTAAATTTTTCTAAAAAAATTCACTTTGACATAAAATTACTAAATTTTAAAAATAAAAAGATCTTAATTTTTTAATAATGATTGTAAAAATTTATATCAAAATATGATCTCTAAATCTTTTTTAAAATATATATTTAATATAATTTTTTTATCCCATTTTTAAATTTTTCGATAACTTATTTATCATTAACATCTTTTGAGATTTTTTTTTATCAAGGATGTAAACTTCAAATACTATTTTGGTATTTTCCTCTTAGTACTACTACACATGAGCCTGTTTGGGAAGTAGTAAAAGCTACTTTTTTTTTTTTTTTTCTTTTAGATTATGAAAAGTCACAATTTGCGTGTTTGCCACTATTTTAAAAAAAACTTTTAACTTTTCGAAAAATTAATTTACAAGTAGAAATAAATATTTGACTTCTCTACTTTTCGATAAGTCATTCTACCACTTCCTTAAAAAAAATTTAATTTCAAAAACAAAAAAATCTACTTTCCTTTTGGACTCTGTGAAAAATACTTATCCTTCACCACCATTTTTACGCAACTCTGCTAGAAGCACTTGCCTTCCACCATCATTCTCACGCAATGTTCCAAACCTCACCATTTTCACATAATGATTCATCTGATGGAGGTATTGATCCTCTACCACCATTTTCATTTTCAGACAATATTGCATCTGAACAACCTACTGCATATATTCCTTCTAAATATTTTTTTATCATTTTATCACTCTATTTTTTATTATTAAATTTGTATTTAACTGTGGTATGAAATTTCAATTTTAATTTTACTTATTTCACATGTGATTTTATAGTTTGCTATTATTTTCATAGTTAATTATAACAAGTTCTTGACCTCAATAAAGGAGAAGGGAGTTCTAATAGGAGTAAAATAAAAAAACAACAAAATATATATTGACACACATTTTATATTTATTTTTTATTTTCACCTACCATATCATACACAATATTTAGTGATTAGGTTATGTAAAATTAACATTTAATATTGGAAAGTATTTGTTATCATCGTTATTTTAATATTCATTCTGTTTGGTAAGTCGGGGTACCGGACGGTTCGGGTTGGTACTTCGGTTATCGAGGGAGAATCGCCTGGTTCCTGGTCGCTGGGTTGGAGAAGGTGTGCTGACATCCCGAGCTCTTCGCGTGGAGAGGAGGGGTGTCACCTGCAAAGACACTCCGACGCTCTAGACAGTCGAGTGTGCAGGCGAAAAGGTGAGAGAATGATATGTGACGTACCTTGGGGGAGGGGTAGGACCCTCCCCATATATACCATGTCAGAGGTGGGTCCCACAAGGACAGACCCACCTTCCTCGAAGCTTCCTTCACACAGCTGTAGTGGAGCTGTCAGGACGCATGTCCGGGTGAGAGGTTGAGTAGCTCAAGCCCGACCATTCGGGTCGGGTGGTCCACGGGTCGGGTCGGCCCGTATGTTGTTTGGGACAGGCCGTAACACATTCTTATGTAAAAAAAAATTATTTTTTTGAGTTATTTATCCAAACGATATAACTTTAAAATAAGTACTTTTATAACTAAAAATCTAAACACAAAATAACTTATTTATAAGTTGTTATTAATAAAAGTCCTTATGATTTAAGCTCTTTAAGCTCTTTTTGGCATACAAGTCATACAAGTCACTTAACTCAACGCGCGCGTGAAATCACGTTGTTTCTCTTTGTATCCCGCGTTCCTCCTCCTACTCCTCTTCCTTCTTCTTCTCATTCTTTCTTTGCGTTTCTCCTCCTTTTTCTTTGCGTGATCTTCATCGTCATTTTTTTATTACCGTTATTGTTGCTGTATTTTTTTTCCTCCTCCTCTTTTTATTGATTTTGCAACATTATTTATTTTTTTCTTCTTTATTTGATTTTTTTGCTCCTAAGAAGCATTCTGAGAATATGAAATAAGAAGATGAAGAAGAAGAAGCAGCAGAAGATGAGAAGGAAGAAGATGATGAGTTTTGAATTATACAGAACTTATGAGCAACATATACCGAAAATTCTTAAACAATACACTTAAATATCTTCATGTTACACTCAAATATCTTCGTGTTACACCCAAATTTGCTGCAAATACAAAAAAATGTTTCCTCTAATACTGCATTTTTTCTCCTTTTTTTTCTTATTTTCTTTCTTTCTTTCTTTTAGTTGAATGAATGTAAGGTCATCATCTTCCAAGTAATTTTACAGCATTATGTGTTTCTTCTCCTTCTTTATTTGATTTTTTTATTTTTATTCTTGTTCAAAGAGTAAAATAAGAAGAATTTTGAGAAGATAAAATAAAAAGAAAAAGATGAATAAGAAAAAAAGAAGAAGAAGATGGTGATGATGATGAAAAAAAGAAGAAGAAACATTAGAAGATGAGGAAGAGGAAGAGTTTTGAATTATGCAGAACTTATCAGTACACATACACTGAAAATTCTTAAACAATACACTCGAATATCTTCGTATTACACTCAAATATCTTCGTGTTACACCCAAATTCGCTACAATTACAGACAAATATTTCCTCTAATGCTGCATTTTTTTCTTCTTCTTTTCCTTATTCCTTTTTTTCTTTTAGTTGAATGAATATAAGTTCATCATCTTCTAAGTAATTTTGCAGCATTATGTGTTCCTTCTTTGTTTGGTTTTTTTTGTTTTTATTCTTGTTAAAAGAGTAAAACAAGAAGAAACTTGAGAAGGTAAAATAAAAAAGAAAAGATGAATAAGAAAAAAAAGAAGAAAATGGTGATGATGATGATGATAAAAAGAAGAAGCAGTAGAAGATGAGGAGGAGGAAGATGAAGAATTTTAATTATGCAAAACTTATCAGCACACATACACAAAAAATTCTTAAACAATATACTCGAATATCTTTGTGTTACACCCATATCTTTGTATTACATCTAAATTTGCTGCAAATTCAGAAAAATATTTTCTTTAATGCAGAACTTTTACATTACATTCAATTCAAACCATTAACGATAAAACATTATTCACCTACAGAATCATAAACTATTAACGAAAAAATTAACTAGAATCGAATCATACCTCAGCCACTTGATTGGATTTAAAACAATAATCAATTTCGTTCAAGTTCAATTGACAACCTGAACTTAAATTATTTATTATTTTCAACAACGAGATAACTGATGATAGAAGAGAAAGAGAAAAAGAAAGAAGGAAAAGAAATTTCAATGAAAAAAAGGAAGAAAAGGAGGAGGAGATGGTGCTGATGATGACGATAATGAAAGAGAAAAATAACAAAGAAGGTGCAATTACGGCACGAGAAAGAACGTGTGCACATAAATATAAATTATTTGTATAAACTTGTATCAAAAAATGACTTGTATATGAAAAATAATTGTTTTCCTCTTGTTTTAATTTTGCCAAGGACCAAAGACAGTTTATGATAGATGCCTCATTCGGTTATACTGCAAGGACTCGAGAGCTCGCTTATCACACAACTTATAAAATATCGAGACATTAGCCAAATTAGCTCAAATTGGTGGTGTTAGTTTGCTCTTAAACTCATGTACTGACACTGACAACGTTAAGGACTAAGGTGAACAAGACAAACCCGCAAGTTAAAACGATATGGTGAAACATAACATCAAATGAGTTACCGCATCAAACTTCAATTGGAATCCTATAATATTAATCCAACTCTCAGCGATTCAAGTACAAAATAATTGGTAGATTCACCTTGGAGCCTACCTAGCAGACTATCATCTCTGTACTGACCTGTCCTACTATACATTTGGAAAGTGGAAGGAACTCTTATCCACAAGAAATGGTTAGAAACTGGATGTGTGTTTTTACGCATAGTAAACTGCCGGCCACCTTTTTCCATGTACCGTGGGAAACTCGGTGATAAAAAAAAGTACCAGATAGTTGATGTCTGTACAGGTGAAGAAACAATAACATCGATTATGTGAACTGTCGAAAGATTCTTCATCCAATGAAAATGCAAATTCTAATTCATGCGGTGGTTAGATCAGGGTCCTTGGCTGTCTCAGTACATTCAGTTGGACTTGTGCCCGAAAATAATGAAGGAGAACACTTTGGAGAAGAATTACGGTCAATTGAATTTGTAAGTTCTTCCACGAGCAGTTTACGGATTTTCACTCTCAAATTGGATGCTTCTGAAGGTTTGAACCACTGCTTGCCAAACTGCAAATTGATCAATTATTAGAGATAAGATCTTCTCTTATTTTAACTATCAAAATAAAATAAAATAAAATAAATTTTTTATTTTGTGGTGGGGGTGTGTGTGAGGGTGGGGTGGGGGGAGTAAGACCAACACTAATTACCATAGCCAAATCTTTCTTTTTGAGTCTTTCCGGTGCCCATTCAATGAAACGTTCAATAAAGTACAATACAAAAAGGCCACAATCATAATCATTCCTTTGTTGGGGAACCTGGTGCAAAAGACACGCATAAAAAGTGGAAATAAAATTAAATCATATTATCATCCTCAAACTACCACAAACACGATATGCTAGATTACAGCACATAAATTTACCGTGATAACTTGCGCTTCAATTCGACGGGGAAGGCAATTCCATATCCTGTCTGCAATTGAAACATCTGATGACATATGTTCCTGATCCAAATAGTTCTTTTCTTCTATCAAAAAGCTACAAAGCATAATTTCGCTACATTAACTTCGATGTTTGAAATGTAAAAAAATGACTAACAAAGCAAGCAAAAACTAGATTGTGCGTCGACCTAGTCAAATGGCCTTGTTATCAGCCCCAGGTCCAAAAACAATAAATCAGGGAAATTGGTTACCCAGGTAGGTGGTAGTGGACTTAACTGAATTTGTCATACCCACCAAACACACTACCCAAGAGGTTTAGCTGGATCTGGCTTTCAAGTCCAGTACTTACAAGCACATAAGAAAAGTACCTACTTGTAACATAGGATGGTAGTGAAGTCACAAGATATTTAAGAACTAATAACCAGAGCACAAACGAATTAGATATGTCACATATATGGTATACAATAAATCAAGTGCTACTTCATCCTAACCTTTTGATGTTATCAAATAGTGATCTGCTAGAGTGAAGACTCAAAGAATCCAGATGAAGTATGATTGGCCCTGATTCATCACCTTTATCCGGGATACAAATAATGATCAAGCTCCAATGAAGACTGAATACATGAAACATCAGAAGAAAAAGAATCCGGAAATGAGAGAATGGACAAGAGAGATTAAAATATAACAATAAAAATTACCCTGCTGCCAATATAAAATTGGGCATGAAGTGCATTCACAGGAGCACAGAAAACATAACTATAAAAATTTACAGTTAAATAACCCATTCTTCATTTGTTTTTTCTTACCAGTTTTTCTTCTCCCACTATTTCTTCTAATATGAAAATATTATAAGGCAGAAGAGACTTAAAATATATCAAAGAAAAACTAACTACAGAGCATATCAGCCCCTTATTTTAGTCGGACAAGCCATAGTTGTAGTTTCAAGTCAGTGTAAAATGAGGTGACACTATAGCCCAAGTATTAAATATATTTCTTGACCTTAGAGGGCTTTCCCTATCACAAGAATTGTATTTTCTTCCTATAATAACCTAAAACAAAAGAAAGCACAAAAGAACTTCCTCGCAGTCAAGAATTTAATAACTTACAAAATGAAGTTTCACTGCTAAGGAAAAAACTTACTCCTCGTGTACTGGAATCAAAACATAGGCCTTCTGAAATATATTTACACCCTTCCACCACCTTCTGAATTTGACAAAGAATGTTGCTCTGTCACTTTGCTATATCATTTAATGGGAAAATGAATTAGAGAACATACTAAAAATTAACACTCCAAAATGCCTAAGTTGCTAGGTTAAGGCACGTGGATGCAGTTTGTCTCTTATACCCTCCCTCACATAAAAAAGCCTTTAGGCTTGAAATGCAGACAATACCCAGCTGAAATTTAACTGTTAATAAGAATAATAATTACACCTATTATTCACTTGTTCTCTATCATGCATTCTAACTAATGAACTATCAAATATCCCACTCCAATTTCCAGATTACTTTCCCCATAGTAACTTCACATGTCTTCTAGAAAGAACCATTGCAAAAAAAAAAAAAAAAAAAAAAAAAAATACATTGCAAAAGGGTCATGATACAAGTGATAAACTAATAGTTTATGCTGCCCGAGAAATAGTTCTTCGATCAGTCATTTGCACTTGTATGGTGATCAATTAAATGTTTCCTTCAAAACTATCAAGTAAAAACATATTTAATAACAGAAGTTAAACATCATTAATACGTTATCAGCTATCAGTCAAACCAGCAGCCAGTAAAGGGCATATTATTTTTAGAATAGAACAATTAAGAATGTGATGATCTTAAACATCTAAACTCTACTTGCAAATAATTAGAAAATTATTGCCATACATGCACATAATGACATAAATACAGCTATGCATGTGCATAAAGATAATATATTACCTTAACCGAAACAGCCTCCTGAAGCTTCTTGTAGAAATATGTATTAAAAAAATGATACTTGGATAACGATCTATTTGCCAAAGATGCTTGCTGCTTCAAATATCTAGCAAAGTGAAAATGTCATAAGTAGAGATATTAAAAGCTAACATCATACTGCAGTATGGTTCAAGTTTTCAGCTAGAGTCATCCAAAAGGTCAAAAATAGCACATTGGTTTACAAATCAAAGCAATAGTAATGACAGGTAGAAAACTCCAATAGGAAAAACTAGTGGAGCAATATCAAATTTCTTGGTGTTATATTTGGCTAAGCATAGCCACACACAAACAAACACACACACACACAAAAGGTCAAAAACAGCACATTGGTTTAGGAATCAAAGCAATAGTAATGACAGGCAGACAACTCTGGTAGGAAAAACTAGTGGAGCAATATCAAATTTCTGGGTATTATATTTGGCTACATACACAGACAGACAACTGAACTTAAAGACTAAATAGTTTCAGTAGTAAAAAGAACTATAATTTATCCTATCAAATATGCAACGATTTTGCTCTATCCATATACATCCCCACCAAATCACATCTTATGAATATAGGTTAACAAGAGAAAGAAAACACAAACTACATATTTCACTTCAAAATAACAAAATAAAAAAATTAACACTAATAACCTATTTGGAGAAATGGAGGGAAAGTACAAATAAACTTACCGTATGTAAAAATTCATAATAGTTGAAGTCAAATAGCCTTCAGGAGCAAGGCAATCTATGTCTGAGTAACAAATTTCAACAGACTCTGGATCGTCACTGGGCCATCACAAAGGTAAGTTTAAAGGTCATACAAGAAAAATGTGGATCTAAACAATGATGGTTAAAGTACAAAGTTCTATACTTTGGAGTACCTTGATGGGTAATACATCTTAGCATCTTTCGCACTGAAAAGCAACACATACAAATCAGATAAAACAACAAATTTCATAGACATATTGCTGAAGATGAAATGACTAAATATATATACCATTCAGCAAGTTTTTTTTCTTGCTCTGTCTTCTCTAGCACATAAGGTTCATCATCATCGTCATCATCATCATCAAGGACAATGGGCTGACCCTGTTTAAAACATGTTATATATAACATATCACAAATCAATTATTAATGAAGCTAAAGTTGTCTTTGATTATCAACATACTACTAATCAAACTGTGGGTTCTAGTATAAATCACTCTAACTGCCAAAGGTGAATGGATATATGAGACATTTTTTATATATAATATAAATAATAAATAATATATTATAAATATACCTTCTTGGACCTTGAGTCATCTGATTGAATTGCCTGTCTAGTTTCCTTCCTACAAGAGAGGAAAAAATCAAATTAGAACACAACTAACAAATTCATTCATTTGAAAACTCCCAGTGAGAAACATGAATAACAAATCATATATGTAACATCTTCGGCTCAGATAGTAAACGGGTAAAAGAAAACCATATTAATATTAATGGCTTACTTAAGTACCCGAACAATTGAGCATCAGATTCTCCAGATCATGAGTTTAGATTACACAGGAAGAGGATGAAAGCAAAAAACTTTGTTTTTAAAAAAAAAGGACAAGGAGACAAAATAATTTCAGATGAAACCGATTGCTATTCTTCATCTAGCCCAAATTTGTATTGGGCACTGACCCAAATACAGAGGCAGAAATCCCACACACCATTATCCTTATAAACTATAGGATGCCCCTGGGTAAATTTAACTAAAATTGGCATATACTAGAAAAAGAAATATTCAGTACAAGAGATGCAAAGGATACATGTCAAGTGAACTAACAATGGCAACATGGCTAGGGTTTCAATGAAAAACAGTGAAGCAAGACATTCTTCTCTTACACTTCTGGAGCGAAGAATCTTGACAGGCTTTTCCCAATGTTCGCAGTAGAGATACTGGAAGCTGCTCTGGATTTTTTACCATCATTAAAAGCATCATTCTTGGAAAGGTTGGTAGCGCATTGAAATGGCTCATTTCTAGAAGATGATCGAAGCCTCCTTCCTCTTTTAGGTTCTCCCATGTCTTTTATTGTCTGGTTATTGCAATGTCTGAATTGTGAAGTCTCTTTTCCAGATGTGTCAACCACCATACAATCCGTCTGCTTAACAAATAACAGTCAAACCGGGTACTGACATGTAAGTCAAAAAGGACAAATGGAGTATCTTGCAAATGTTGCAAAGGACCTTACATCAGCTCCTTCCAATTTCTTAGAAAAACAAGATGCAAATTGGGATTGAACTGGCACTTGAGATGAGATACTCTTCTGTCTCGAGTCACTAGACACACCTTCAAAAACATCCAGTTTCTCAGTATCCCACAAACAAATAATTCAATCACACGTCACTGCATGGTTTTACAGATATATCACAACAAACATTAAGCATCTGGTGTCCAAATTGATAATCTGATATGAGAAACTTTTACAATACCGAAGATGCTTTACTACACCTTAACCAACGAATGCAAAGCCATGACATAATGCCCCAGTAACAATGGCAAGAAAAGATTCAATTTCACTCATAGACCATTTTCAACAGCCACTTTCTATTAGCAACCATATGATTAGGCTCTATGGGGTTAAGCTGATAGTTAATTAATAGGCATTGCCACAAGATTGATTCAACCAAAACAGAAACCTCACCAACATCACTTGAGCCAGTAGCATTTCTCGGTTTATCATCAGCATCAACAACTTCCTGTTCTACATAGGAAAACGAAAAATCAAACAAAATATAAGTAACTAAACTTAGAACAAAAGTCCTTCGACATCAATAAACCACATGAATTTACAGCGCAATGCTCATTGAAGCGAAAACCGAATCGATTAACGCGGGCTAATCAAAACCAACGACTCACACAACACATTAACACACATTTTTAAAAGGAAAAAACAAAAAACAAATGAATGTTTCTTTGTATATTAAGAGGCAAACCTGGACGTGTGGCGTCCTTTTCCGGCGAGCTAGCTCTTCCTCTTGTCGCCTGATGGTATCGAGAATCTTGACACCTCCATCCTTCAACTTCGGGAGATGGATTCTCAAGGTTTGCTTCTTGCTCCGAATGCTTTCGATGAGCTGGTGGTCGGTTAAGTATCTAAATTCATCGTCGAGGGAGAAGGAATTACCGGAGGCCATAGGCTTGACCACGATCTCCGGCGGCGGTGCGTCGCCGTGGCGGGGGAGAAGAGCTTCCCAGTCAAGGTCGAGACGGCGCTTCTTCTGCGAATTAGAGTTAGGTTCGCGTTGTTGGTCCATTCATTTGATCTTTTTTAACTCTCAGTGAGTTACTCAGCGAGCGGGCGAGTGAACTCAGCGAGTGAAGGGTATTTTTGGAATGAATCAGCAATCCGTAAAAAATTGGAATGAAGGAAGTAACGGCGGAGAATCCATTTTACGGTGCGGTGTGGTGGCCTGCGCTGCTATGCTAGGGTGGCACAGTTTTTCAGAGAACGATGGAACTTCACACTTTTTGTTAAGGGTAAAATATTTCAGCCGATTAATATATACTCAAATTCCTTCTCAAAACTTAGAATTGTATGTTTTCACTTTTCCGTAATAATATAACAAATAAAATCTTCCAAAAAAATAAGGAGAAAATTCTACTCCTCTCTTGTTAAAATGACACTTTATTTTTTTTATTTTATAAATATATATTCTCTTTTTTTTTAATTTTTAAAAAATATTATCTTTATTTTATTTTAAATTTTTTATATTAATTAATATTAACTTTATCTATTTTTTAAGAAAAAATAAATTATTTTTAAAAAAATACCATTAACAAAAATTTTATTTTTTATTATTAAATTTTGTTTATCAAAATACCTCTTAATAAATTATTTTTTATTGACTAAATTGTATTTTTATCAAAATATTTTTAAAAAATTAATAATTAAATTATTTTTTTTTAAGATACCTAACTTCAATAATTTTTTAAATATTAAATTATGATTTTACCAAAATTTTTATTAACAATTATTTTTATATTTTATTATTAATTTTTTGATAACAATATATATTATTTTAATATTAAATAAAAAAATCTTATTACTATTAATATATATAACAACTAATATATATTGATATTGAAAAATAATTTTATTAAAATTTTTTATTTAATGTTAAAATAATATATATAGATATCGAAAAATTAATAGTAAAATATAAAAAAATTGTTAACAAAAATTTTGGAAAAATTATAATTTAATAATTAAAAAATTATTGAAGGATTTTTTAGAAAAAAATAATATAATTATTAATTTTTTTAAAAATACAATTTAATCAATAAAAGAATAATTTATTAAAGAGTATTTTGGTAAGCAAAATTTAATGATAAAAAATAAAATTTTTGCTAATGAATATTTTTTAAAAAAATAATTTACTTTTTCTTTAAAAATGGATAAAGTTAACATTAGTTAACACAAAAAGTTTAAAATGGATTAAAGAGGAGGTTTTTTAAAAGTTAGAAGGAAAGAGAATGTACATTTATAAAATAGAGGGGAGAAAAGTGTCATTTTCATTTTAGCATCTCGCAGGAGAAGGAGTGGAATTTTCTCAAAAATAAATTATCTTTTAAAAATGAATTTGGACTAAATAGTAAATACCCATTTTGGTCCCTTAGATTCACACGATTATTTAATTTGGTCTCTAAAATTCAAAATTACCTATATCAATCCTTTAGATTTAAGTCCGGACACCAATATGGTCCCTCGACTCTTTCCGGTGATGACTAGATAAACGGAGTGCTGAGATGGAGCCTCCTTGTCATACTAAATGATGAGTAAACGATGTTGTTTATCCTTGGCGGCCAAACAAGTCTGAAATGAAGAATAGTAGAGGTAGAGAAGAAGAATAATACTTTATTTTGGTCTCCATTGTTTCTTCTCCCTTCATATACAAAGTGACGACATTTCTGACTTGTTTGGGTGCCAATGATAAACGACGTCATTTACTCATCATCCACGGTGGCAGAGAGGGTGCCAGCATTCTGTTTGTCTAGTCATCGCCAAAAAGAGTCGAGGAATCATATTGATACCCGGACTTGAATTTGAAAGACCAGTACAAGTAATTTTAAATTTCGATGATCAAAATGATTAATCGCATAAATCTCAGAGACCAAAATAAAAAATTTGTCATAAATTTGAGTATTAATACATTATATAAAAGAATTTATATAATTAGGATAAAAAAAACCTTCTAATTATCTATTTGCCCACAAAAATATTACTTATTTATTATAATAATAAAAATACTCAAACAATATTAAATAATATATAAATAGTAGCATAAACACTAAAGATGGACATAGAAGAATTTCAGATTAAACATTTTGATTTTTAACAAATTTTATTTTTTTTTTTAACTTTTCAAAAAATAATTTCATTAAATAGATTAGTCGTTTTGTTATTTTGAAGTAGAGTGATTTGTTTTACCATCATACTTTAGAATATAATTGTGTTATAATAAAATTTGTTAGGTATTTATTTATTTAATACGTATATTAAAAATTGATTGAAAACAATAGAGATGTCAATTTATCAGATGGATTAATTTTGGATGACTTTCAAAAAAAAAAAATTTGTTACATACCAAAATATCCGATCTATAATTCCTTAAAGAAAAAGTGAAAAAATATTGTCTCTGTTAATTTAGCCATAAACATGATCCTTTGCGAATTTTGGTGTGGTAGACGACCACAAAAGCTTTGTTTGTGATCCTAATTGCTTTTGTTAACGAAAACTAATTTTCTTTATGTTTGGATATGTTTCGTGCAGTTTTAGATATCAGATTTAGTTAACATGGGCAAACGTTATTGTTAATAATTAAGAAAATTTTATAAAAAAATATAAAAATGTCAATTTTAAATACATTTGTTAAAATAAAATATTTAAATATTTTTACTAATAATAATCTTAATATTTGTCTTTAATATACACATAAATCTTTAATATTTTAAAAATATTTTTTTGGTATTATAAATTGGGAGTATTTTTGTCAATAATTAAATAATTTGAAAATAGGAAAGAGATTTATTTCAATAAACTTTGTAAGTAATCTTATTTTGGGTAATGACCATATTGTTATCCAAAATTTTTATTTGACAAAATAATTTTCAAATAAAAAAATAAACATGTGGCTCCTAAAAATATAAAAAATATTTGACAAAATAAATCGATTGTTATTTCCTCAGTTTTACCCTTTTTTTAATTTCTGATTTTTTGGATGAAAAGAAAATATTGTGTAAAGTTAGAGTAAATCATAAAGAGTCCACCATGAGAATTGGTCACTCTTAATCTTAATGTTTAAATTGTAATTTATTCACCCTTTAATTAACGCATGGAAAAATATTAGAGACCAACTCATAATCGGTCAAGTTGTAACGACAATAATTAATAATTAATTTTTAAATAAAAATAATATAGTAATGGGCTCATTTTTTTGCAAATAGAGAAGCTTATGGTGTATCACCATGAAATGGAGCAACAGCCAAAATTTTCACTGCTATGGGTGTCAGGAGAAAAACGCAGCTTCCATTTTTCATTTTCTAGCATTTCGTTGTTTTTTTTTTTTTGTTTCAAATAAAACAAAACGTAATTTCCGTTTTGCATTTGAATATTTTTTTTATTTAAGAAAAAAAAGGCATAAACGCAGGTTGCGTTTGTCAAAAAAGATTTATTAATTTTTTAAAAAAAGTAAAACGCAGGCTGCGTTTGTTAGATGAGCTGTTCAAATTTTTTTGGAAGAAGAGAAAACGTAGGTTGCATTTTGTTTGGGCCTAAATTTTTTTTTCAAAATGTACAAAACGCAGCTTACGTTTTGTATGCGAAATAATATTTTAATAAAGAGCCTTGCATATAAATAGCTAACACAGCTAATACCAACTCGCACCTCACTTCTCTTCTTCACTTGTACTCCCATTCCCTTTTCTTTCATGTATCTGATGCTTGTGCTTGTGAGATTTTTCGGTTATTAGAAGGGTAAAAAAAGTTAGAATATGGAGGATATTGCAAATATACGAGTGTATTATAACGGTGAGATTATACCGAATACACACGAAGGAGTGGGTTTTATTTGTGAATGTCCATTTTCATTTGCTATTCCATACAGCACGAGTTTTGTAGAGTTACAAAATGGTCTTTGTGTGAACATACAAAGTCACATTTCGAAAAGGGTGAGCAACATTTTGTACAAGAATACTGTTGAAGAACGGAAGATTGACGATTTAGAATTCAGAATAAATTCCCGTTGCAAGTATAGTTTCTAAACCAAGCAATCATCCTTTCTTACAAACGTTTTGGTTGTCACAAGCAACAAACCCCTTTAAAATTGATAATCGAAGTATTTAAACCTCGGGTCGTCTTCTCAAGAAATTGCAGGGAAGTGTGATTTATTATTGGTTATGAAAAAGTGTGTTTTGGGGTTTCGGATTAAGATAAAAAGCAAGAATAGCAATGGCAGAGGAAATAAAATAATAACAATAAAAAGCCTTGATTAGGAGAGATCAATCGGAAGTTCTATCCTTGTTGGATTTTTCTCAAGATCAATTGATAATTGAAGGTTGCTTCTACTTAGTTATCCTTTACGAAGTAAAGTAAAAGAAATTCAAGTAAGTTGGAAGTCTACTTCTATTCACAAGTTCTAATCCTCTCCTTTGGGAAGGATTAGCGTTAGTGACTAAAGAGCCAGCCAACAATAAACCCAATTACAATTCAACTCTTGAGTAATTCAACTCAAGGGTCTCCAAATATTAATCAACTCCAAAATCAAGTTCGGATCTAACTTAGAACATCAATTAATAACAAACAATAGAAGAAGTGATAAATCTGAAATACCTCAAATTGCATTAAATAAAGAGAATCAAGTCTGACATTGGAAAGTTCATAAGCCAAATTGGAAAAGAAGAGAATCAATAAGAAAAATAAATAAACCAAAGTACTAGGATAAATAAAAGTAGAAGATAAACTAAATGAAACGAACATTGAACCTGTGATGAAGAAGAAATAATCCTAAATCCTAAAACTAAATCCTAAGAGAGAGGAGAGAACCCCTCTCTCTAAAAACTACATCTAAAATTATGAAAAGTGAATGATGGAAGACATCTTCATGAATGAATGCATTCCCCCACTTTATAGCCTATAATCTGTGTTTTCTGGGCCAAAAATTAGGTCAAAAACAAGCCAGAAATCGCCCCCAGCGTATTCTGGTACGTACAGGTCGCGGGAAAGTGACGCAGAAGCGTCGTCCACGCGTTTGCGTGGATTGCGTTTCTGTCAGGTCACGCGTCCGCGTGATCCACGCGTTTGCGTCGCCTGGCTTTAGGGCAGCTATGACAAATTATATATCGTTGCAAAGTCCCGGATGTTAGCTTTCCAACGCAACTGGAACCGCGTCATTTGGACCACTGTACCTCAAGTTATGGTCGATTTAGTACCAAGAGGTCAGGCTGGACAGCTTTAGCAGTTCCTTCAGTTTCTTGTATTCCTTCCACTTTTGCATGCTTCCTTTCCATCCTCTAAGCCATTCCTGCCCTATAAACTGTAATAACCTTGATTTTCGAGTACATGAGATCTTTTCTGAAAGTACGGATTTCTCCGGAAGATTAGTAAAGGGAACAGCTCTGCTATATCATCAAGCATTTCAATCCTCATTATCATTATGTCATCCTTAAGCTAGAACCTCCTCTGAGGCAAGCTCGATAATGCAATCACGAAGAACCTAGTTTTTGAACCGTATCGGTTGGCAGTTTTGATTCTGATTTTCGTAAATAGTCTCTGTTTGACGAACCGGACTCGATTCATGAGAGGAGAGAGATAATAGTATAATATTATCATTATATTAGTATTAGAAAATTCTTGAATGATATTATAAGGTTACCTGGTCTGTTTTTGTTAAAAACAGAAAATCGGTTTAACCGGATTTACGGTTTACTGGTGCAGCTTAGCACCAGCACTCTCTGATGAATTTAGCAATGCTAAGGCCTCATTATACATGTTCTATTCTCATAATAAATATGTTACTAGTGTCATTTATGCTAGTAGCTCAGAAAATAATTTTTAGAGATATTTTTACGAGTGTTCCGATACACCTAGTTTTAGTAGTTGTACACCAGAGATATTTTAATATTATTTTAATCCACCTCCAAGCCAACCAATCACAACTCACCTTACACCCCCAAGACCTCCAAGGCTGTCTCATTTCATCATTTTGGCCGAAAATAACAAGAGAGAAAAGAGAGAAACTTTCATGAACACTTAATCTTCAAAGCTTGATTTCTTCTGAACTAAAACTCAAATCAAAATTTCAATCCGACCAAAATGATCCTCTCTTCTTTCTCTACATGATCATATGACTTATCAAGGCTGGGATCAAGGTGAGTTGGCTGTACCATCTCTCTTTTGATTTAGTTTCAAGGAAACATGCTTAAATATGTGTTTTCTTGATGTGATTTAGGAGGAAAAAGTGTTTAAGGACCACCTGAAAGTTTGATTGAATTAGGAGCAGCAAGACCAGGTAGGGTGTCACGAAATTAATCTTGATTATTTGTGTTTGAGTTGTGTGAAAGTTGTATTATTTGGCTGTGCTAAAAATTGGTTGCATATATGATTGATTCTTGGTGAAAATTTGGTGAAATTTTGATGAAATTTGATGAAATTCAAGCTTTAAAGTTCATATTCTTGGGCAGCTGGAAAAACGAAACCCTAAGCTTAAATTGAGGTTCAATTTATGTTGAAATCATGTAGAAAAGATGGGGTTTTAGTGGCTGTAATTTTATTTTGAATTATGGTAAAAATCGGTTGCTGAAAAGACTGAAAAACGGGTAAAAACAGAGAAAGAATCTGAAGAACATGAAGAACACTTTGAGTGTGATGAAGAACAATGAAGAACAGGCCTTAGATCTTAAAAAGGGCAAGGAAGTAAAATTTTTGGTGTTTTAGGGGTTGTTTGGTAATTTCTGAAAGTTAGGGTGGTAAAAGTAGAAATATTAAAAGTTACGGGTGGTAAAAAGTGAATTTTAAAGGTTAAAAATAAAAGTAAGTTAATTTTTCAAAAATTTAATGATAAAATAATAAAAAAATAATAAAATATTAAATAATAATATTTAATTAAAAATAATATTTTAATAAAAATAATAAAATAATGCGGAAAAGGCAGTTTTCTGTAAAAGCTTTAGAAAGAAAACTTTAAGCGCAGAATCTCATAATTATCTTCATAAAACACTTAGGGAGTGGTAAAAACATATTAGTGAGGCAAAGATAAATAAAAGATAAAAAGTTGAAGAAAAGATAAAAATCGAAGAAAAAGTCTGTAAAGTTTTAATGACAGAAAAACAGACAGAGACTAGTGAACGAATTAGGGCAACATAGTTAGTCTTGGAATTGCGAATAGGGTTATGTATTATATGAAAAGTTAAACTGTTTCAGTATAGACTTAATGAACCTATACTTGGGATAGGCTAACTGTTCATACCGAAATTTACATAAGCTTTAAATACATACGTTAAACCAAGAAATCAGAACAGAGTAGAGAAATACAGAAAACAGAGTAACCAGAGTAAAGTAAAGAGATAAAGAGAAAAAGAGTAATATAGATACAGATGAAGAGAGTAATCAGAGAAGAGAAAAGAGATACAGAGAAAAGAGAAACCAGAACAGAGTAAAGAGATATAAAGAGAAGAGTAATATAATAAAGAGATATTTATATATATTAGTTGCTTGATGCAACCCAGAGCTATATATATATATATATATTAGTTGCTTGATGCAACCCTGAGTTATATTTAATATATATTAGTTGCTTAATGCAACCCAGAGCTTCTGTAGGGAAATTAAGTCACCTACAGCTATTTTCCACTTCCCCAGAGCAGAGCAGAGTATATATATTTTTCTGCAGTAAGCAGAGGTTGTCTCAAATGAGCGGCTATTATTATATGCGCATTTATTTAGGAACGGAAAATCGTATCCGGGAAATCAGGATTACTCGTGACCGAATAAATGTCGGGATTGCGGGCAGCCAACCGGCACATGAGCTCATGGCCTGCGCTAGGGCTAGACATGCATCATTCTTGTCTGCGCATCATTCTCTGTTGCATTCCTTTCTGTGTGTGATCTACTTCTTTATGTTTGTCTGCTTGTATGCTATTTTTGTGTTTTATTTTCTTATATTCTTTTGTTTGTGTTCTGCTTTCTGTTCTCTCTACTTTCTCTTTCTATCTTTATCTTCTGTTTACTGCTTCGCTATATTATGTTATTCGTCTACTAATCGACCCCAAGTAAATGAACGTAACTAATAACCCCGGCCCTACTAAGAACTCCCCAGTTCTTACCCCTTCTCTCTCCCTTTCCCCTTTAGATGGAAGTAAGAGTTTCTTTCCGTAGTTCGCTGACGATTGTACGCAAAAAGGGATTCCGCTCTAGGCAGTCTTCTGAGTTTAGGGTGAATATCGTTCTCTGATTATATGTATATACTGTGAGACCAGCCAACGTCTGCACCCCGTTCGTATGCGCACTTTAACCTAAATCATGTGTATGAGATTCCTATTGTGTGGCTACTTCATGAGGTACCAGAGAGACGTCCTGTGGAAAAGTCTGATCATGCAGAGGAGTAGCAGATGATGTTCTATCTTTTGATGATGTTCCACTTGACTTGAGTTTTGAAGACCTAGAACGTACTTTCCCTCGCTTTAGTAGTTTAGAGGGACTAGGTGAGTATAGAGTCTAGGCTAGCCTAGGTGCCAGCTTAGGGACCTCTTGAACAGGTCAGGACCTGGGATGTTGTATATATATATATATATATATATATATATATATATATGTATATAGATATTATTTAGCTATATCTAGGGGTGTTCTAACTAACATTCTATATGCTAATAAAGGCTGAATCACCGAATGTTGTCAACTACTTGTTATGTATTTTTGTGTGGTTGTTTATAACTGTTTTATCTGTTATTACTTGTGAATTGATTATAAATGATTCTGTCTATTAATCCAAACATTTTCAAAAAAAATACACCACGCAAATTAACTACGCATTTAACAATGAATCAGGCTCATATGATAAATAATAGATAATAATTAGGAAGACAAATTGGTAGCGCTCAGTTTCCGGTATGATCTAGACATATTGAAAATTGGGTCGTTACATAAACTCTGAAATCACTTAACACACATATCAAGGCATCTAATGGTAATAAGAGAGGATTAATATTAGCAATTTAAAGGCCCAGGAAACATGTTTTCAATCGTAGCACAAAATTAGGAAGGAAAACGTAAAACCATGCAAATAGTATGAATAAATGGGTAAAGAGTTGATAAAAATCACTCAATTGAGCACAAGATAAACCATAAAATAGTGGTTTATCAACCTCCCCACACTTGAACATTAGCATGTCCTCATGCTAAGCTCAAGAGAAGCTATAAAAGTGAAGAGGAATGATAGAATGTATGAAATGCAACCTATCTATATGAATGCAACTACATGCTAAGATGTTTCTACCTACTTGGTTAAAAGTAAATAAGTTTTCCAAGACAAATATGAATCAAATTCCACTAATTCAAATTATACAATGAAAGACAGGTAAACTTGTAAGAAGATAGCTCGTGAAAGCAGGGAACATAGAATCAAGCATTTAACCCTTACTGGTAGTGTATATACACTCTAATCTCTCAAGTGTACAGGGTAATTCACTCTACTATTCTCTAGTCATGCTTTCTAAACTTTGTTCTTCATCTAACCAATCAACAAATATTTAATGTACCAATGCAAACATCATGAGGTCTTTTTAGGGTTGTAATGGGGCTGAGGTAAAGGTAAGGATATATGTATGGCCAAGTGAGCTTTATAAAGTGAATCCTTGATTAGTCTAAGATCTCACCTAACATATACATACTTTATACAATTTTAAAAATACTTTACCTAGCTACCCAAATTTTTTCCACTTTTGTATTACATGCTCATGTATCAAACTTATTTTTGAATTTTGTCTCATGTGCATTGATTCTTTTTTATTTTGCATTTGGGGTAATATTATTTTTCTTCTCTCTTTTTTTTTTCTTTTTTTTTGTATCCCCTTATTTAATTACTTAATATATTTTTTTTATTTTTTTCAATGCACATGGTATTTTGATTTCACATGAGCATGCTTCCCAAATTTTCAAATAACTCATTCTTTTTAAATTCCTACTTTGTTTCTATCATCCCATGTTCCCATAAAATTTTCCACACTTAAATAATACACAATTTCTATCTTAAGCTAACCAAAGATTTAACTTGGGATTTTTATTTTGTTTTTCTTCTTAAAGCTAGTAATGTGGTTTATAGAACAAGAGGGGATTAAAAGGCTCAAGGGGGCTAACAAGGGTGATGTAAAAGGTAGGCTGATTTTAGGGATAAGTGAGAAAAAATTCAAATGATGGCCTCAATCATATGCAAGCATGTAAATACACTAAATAATGGACATATAGAGTGGAACAAAGCAAAGATTACAATCATAGAAAAGAAAACACACAAGAATAAAATATTTATGGTTAAATAATGTAACCATATAAATAAGCTCAAAATCTCACAGGTTGTGTGTTCTTTGGCTCAAAAACCATGTTCCAAATACAACTTCTGATAAGTTTAACACAAAAATTTTGATTTTAAATTAGTAAAAATTTTTCAAAAATAGGGTCTTTAAAAATAAACTTATTATTTCTCAACCAAGCAGTAGATAAATGCATAAAATCAAACAAACATGCAATTAAACATGCAAATGCAAAATGAACAAACAAAGAAAATAAAACAATGGTGTTGAAAAGAAGAAAATAGCTAACCCATGGAGATCGGTATCGACCTCCCCACACTTAAAGATTGCATCGTCCTCGGTGCATGCTGAGATGTGCAGGTGGACGGGTTGTTCCAACTGATGCTTTTCTTCAAGGATTGTGCAGATGGACTTGTTTGTCTCCCCTTTTAGAAGTTTCTCCCTTTTTTCGTCTTCGGTGGCCAGCCTGAAAGAAGAGAAAAAGAAGAATAGTAACCCAGAAATAAAGATAAAATAAAATATGGTTGGGTTAATGCCAAATAATGAGGGTCTCAATTACATGGTAACTACAACATGCAAGTGAGAAAACAGTAGAAGTACATGGAAAATCAAGAGTGCAAAAATTTGCAACAATAGGGAAGAGAGTGTGGGTAAGGAGAGAAAATATAAAGTCATGTCAATGTAAAATTAATACAGATATAAAAGATTGGCATTGATTTAAATAATATTACCTAACCAGAATAAAACAAGTCACTAAGCACCCAAAATAATTCAAGAGAAGATGCAACAGTTAAATAAGAAAATCAACACCAAAGGAAAAATTTAGAAAAGAAAAGAAAAATATGCACTAAATTAAAATGCAATGAATGAAATATGCAAATAAATTAAGTAAAATAGAATGAAGGTGAAAAGGAATGAGAAGTGAAAGAAATAAAGTAAGAAAGAAAGAAGAAAAGATAGAAGAAATTAGGATTAGAAAAGAAAAGAGAAGATAATTAGCGCTGATTTGGATGAGTTGTGCGGCGCAGGCGACGCGGACGCGTGAGTGATGCGGTCGCGTGGTGCGCGATAAGGTCAGGTAACGCGGAAGCGTGGGTCACGCGATCGCGTGGCCTGATTTGTGCGATTGGCGCGAGTGCAGCCTCGCGTTCGCGCAACTCTCTGTTCGAAACTCTTTTCGCCAGATTTTTGGGTGACGCGGTCGCGTGGGTGATGCGATCGCGTGAATGACCTTTCTTTTAAAAATTACGCGGACGCATGGGGCACGCGTTCGCGTGGTAGGGCTTGTGCTGCTAGCATGGTTCCAGCCCCACTCCATCATAACTTTCTGCCATACACCTCTTTACGTCGATTTCATAGGGCCACGCGTTCGCATGGGAGGCATTTTTCCCACATGACGCGGACGCGTCAGCGACGCGGTCGCGTGGATCAATTTGTGCCAAAGGCACGCCTCCAGCCACGCTCTTGCGTGACTCTCTGTTCAATTCTCTTTTCTTCAAAATGCACTGGTGACGCGGACGCGTCAGCGACGCTGCCGCATCCGTGTTTTTTTTTTAATGCAAAATGCAGAATGCAGTATGCAGATGCTGATGCGGATGTTATGAATAATTCCAGGTTCAATAAAATAAAATAAAACTCAAAAACAAACAAAACTAAATAAGATTGAAAATGGAACGATCATACCACGGTGGGTTGTCTCCCACCTAGCACTTTTAGTTAAAGTCCTTAAGTTGGACATTTGGTGAGCTCCTTGTTATGGTGGCTTGTGCTTGAACTCGTCTTGAAACTTCCACCAATTCTTGGACTTCCAATAAGCTCTATCAATACCAAGTAAATTCCTCAAGTTTTGATAGAGTTCTTCACAAGCTTTGAGCTCCCAAAGTTGATCCTCATATATTCCTGGATCCCAAATCTTGTTTCTACACCCGTCTTCAAGTTGATTATCATGATTCCATCCGGGTGGTTCAGCTTTAGAATTCTCACTGAAGCGTCCAAACAACTTCCTAGACCCATTCAATTGAGCTCTACACCAACCTTTGCGTTTAAACTTAAAGCTTCCAACCATAATGAACCTTGCAGGACAATTCTTACCACTGACCATCTTCCTCTTACTCTTAATGCCACAAAGAGCTCTAAGTTGACCATCCGTCTCCAGTAGCCCATATTCAAGTGGAATTAGAAAGCTAAGGGATATGAATTTTACCCACTTGAATGTTGTGAAGGATGATGGCAACTTAGGGGGAGGTATTTCTAACGAATTTGCAAGCTCCACTCCCTTGTGCTCTTCTCTAACAACTTCAACCTCTTTGCAAGTTTCTTCAATATCAACCTCTTTCTCTTAGTAGCTTTCTTCCAATTCAATCTCCTCTTCACTGCTTTCCAAGGGCATGAGAGGTTGTGCTTCTTCTTCTTGAATCTCCATCTCTTGATCGACCTCTTCCAATTCCTTAACCATGACACGCCTTGGAGGTTGTACACCCTCCTCAACATCAAATGCAACTGTCTTGGAAGGAGGCTCTATGTCTTGACTTTTCCATGGAGGTTCAGCATCTCCCAGATCTTCAACCACTTCTTCCTCTTCAATAATTATTGCTTTGTCTAGTAGTTTTAATATAAAATTGTACTCATCCTTGATGATTTTCTTTCCATGACAACTCCTTTCAACTATTCTTTCATCTTCAAGGGTCTCTCCTATCTCCACATTTTGGGCCTCCTCTTGCTCTAAGACAAAATTAGACTCCTCCTTGGTGTCTTCCTTCACTCATTCTTCAACCACTCCTTCAACTTCAAGGGTCTTTACTACCTTTACCTTTAGGGCCTCCTCTAGCTCCTTATGAAGTATGGATTCGCGAAGATGATCCATTCTCTCTTGTTCCATGTTAATAGCATCATTGGGATCATGTTGCTCTTGGATTGATGGATGTGGGTACTCTTCCATGGATGGTGGTGATGGGATGGAGAGATCATTCTGTGGTTGAAAAGGAAGTGCACTAGAACTTGAGGGTTGATTGTTGAAGGTATTTGGTAGTCCGATTTGGGCGACAAGAGCTTGTATAGTAGAGTTTAGATCGGCAAGTGCTTTCTCCATGGAGGTTTGGGGTGGATAGGAGGGTTCATTTGTTGGGAGAAAGGGTTCATGGTGGGAAGGTGGTTCATCTTGATAATGATAAGGAGATGTTGTATATTGAGGTGGTGGTTTATGAGAGTAATTGTGTTGGAATGGGAGTGGTTCTATGTACGGTTCATTTGGCTCATAAGGTGGTTGGTATGGTAGTTGAGGGTTAGGGTCATATAGAGGTGAATGGCGGAAAGGGACTTGTGAGTATGGTGGTCCAAAGCTATTTTAAGGATGTGGTTCATTGGCATATGATGGAGCTTGCTGGTAATTACAAGGGGGTCCACCATATCTATTGTCTTGGCATGCATTGTAGGATGGTCGTTGTCCATGGTATCTTGGAAGGTGATGTTGCCGAAAGGGTTGATCAGATCCTCGTGGCTCCTTCCATCTCTGATTGTTTTGACCTTGATGCATGTTCCTGTTATAATTTTTATTCCTTGCAATAGCATTAGGACCAAACTCAAAGCAATGGGGGTGAGAACTCATAATAACAAATAAAAATAAAAAAAATAAATTTAAATTAAAAGGTTATTGAAATTTAAATTTTGAATTTGAAAAATAAATTTTGAAAATTGAATTTTAAATTTGGAAATTTAAATTTTGAAATTTGAAATTTGAAAATTGAAATTTGAAGTTTGAAATTTAAATATTGAATTTTGAAATTTGATTTTTGAAATAAGATAAGATAAGATTCTGAAAAAGATATGATTTTTGAAAAAGATTTGAATTTTGAAATTTAAAACTAAGATAAGATAAGATAAAAATTTTAAAAAAGAAATCTGAATTTTTTTTTTTTGCAAATTTCGAAAATTCAATTAAAATAAAGAGAAAAGATATTTTTGAATTAAATGAGGAAAGAGAAAAACAATAAAATGACACCAAACTTAAAATTTTTAGATCAAAACGAAGAGAACAACTAAGAACAACTTGAAGGTCAAGATGGACACGAAGAACAAATTTTTGAAAAATTTTTAATAACTAAATAAAAACCAATAATCTCTTAATTTATGAAAAAGCAAAAATAAAAACAAAAATAAAAACAAATAAACAAACAAAAAGCAAATATTTACAATAACCAATAATAAGGCACATGTTTGCAATTCCCTGGCAACGGCGCCATTTTGAAGAATGGAAGATTGACGGTTTAGAATTCAGAATAAATTTCCGTTGCAAGTATAGTTTCTAAACCAAGCAATCATCCTTTCTTACAAACGTTTTGGTTGTCACAAGCAACAAACCCCTTTAAAATTGATAACCGAAGTATTTAAACCTCGGGTCGTCTTCTCAAGGAATTGCAGGAAAGTGTGATTTATTATTGGTTATAGAAAAGTGTGTTTTGGGGTTTCGGATTAAGATAAAAAGCAAGAATAGCAATGGCAGAGGAAATAAAATAATAACAATAAAAAGCCTTGATTAGGAGAGATCAATCGGAAGTTCTATCCTTGTTGGATTTTTCTCAAGATCAATTGATAATTGAAGGTTGCTTCTACTTAGTTATCCTTTACCAAGTAAAGTAAAAGAAATTCAAGTAAGTTGGAAGTCTACTTCTATTCACAAGTTTTAATCCTCTCCTTTGGGAAGGATTAGCGTTAGTGACTAGAGAGCCAGCCAACAATAAACCCAATTACAATTCAACTCAAGGGTCTCCAAATATTAATCAACTCCAAAATCAAGTTCGGATCTAACTTAGAACATCAATTAATAACAAACAATAGAAGAAGTGATAAATCTAAAATACCTCAAATTGCATTAAATAAAGAGAATCAAGTCTGACATTGGAAAGTTCATAAGCCAAATTGGAAAAGAAGAGAATCAATAAGAAAAATAAATAAACCAATGTACTAGGATAAATAAAAGTAGAAGATAAACTAAATTAAACGAACATTGAACCTGTGATGAAGAAGAAATAATCCTAAATCCTAAAACTAAATCCTAAGAGAGAGGAGAGAACCTCTCTCTCTAAAAACTATATCTAAAATTATGAAAAGTGAATGATGGAAGACATCTTCATGAATGGATGCATTCCCCCACTTTATAGCCTATAATCTGTGTTTTTTGGGCCGAAAACTGGGTCAAAAACAGCCCAAAAATCGCCCCCAGCGTATTCTGGTACGTACAGGTCGCGGGAAAGTGACGCGAAAGCGTCATCCACGCGGTTGCGTGGATTGTGTTTCTGCCAGGTCACGCGTCCGCGTGATCCATGCGTTCGCGTCGCCTGGCTTCGGAGCAGCTATGACAAATTATATATCGTTGCGAAGCCCCGGATGTTAGCTTTCCAACGCAAATGGAACCGCGTCATTTGGATCTCTGTACCTCAAGTTATGGTCGATTTAGTACCAATAGGTCAGGCTGGTTCCTTCAGTTTCTTGTATTCCTTCTACTTTTGCATGCTTCCTTTCCATTCTCTAAGCCATTCCTGCCCTATAAACTCTGAAATCACTTAACACACATATCAAGGCATATAATGGTAATAAGAGAGGATTAATATTAGCAATTTAAAGGCCCAGGAAACATGTTTTCAATCGTAGCATAAAATTAGGAAGGAAAACGTAAAACCATGCAAATAGTATGAATAAGTGGGTAAATAGTTGATAAAAATCACTCAATTGAGCACAAGATAAACCATAAAATAGTGGTTTATCACCTGTGCAAGTATTTGGTGGGCTGATACAGTTTCAAATAATGTCCATCACTGACGATGCAAGCATGCAGCAGATGTTCTATATTTATCGACAAACTCGATTTCACGTGCCGGTGATAGAGCTGTACGTTGAGTTTGAACAACAGTCGGGGATGGGTACGGTCGGCGACGAGGTCAATGTTGATGAGCTCGGGGATATAGATTGGGAAGAAGATAATAATGACAGCGAAGAGAAATTCGAAGCTAACTATGAAGTCGATGACGAAAACGATGATGGAGACTTGGCAGGCAATCCGGTGGTGCAGAATGAGGCGTATGCCATTGTAAGCCAACACCCGTTTGGTGTTCCGTCTTTTATGCAGACTCTAGATCTCGAAGTCATGCATGCCCCAGAATTTCCTGAGTATGCGAATACGGGTATGTTATGATTATTAACTCAAGTTTTCTATAGTGCTTAATTTATTTGCCTTGTCTGACTGATGGTGGTGCGCATGTCGTAGGTGAAGGCAACGTTGCGGCAGAAGATGGCAAGTTTAGTGTCGGAATAGAATTTGGTTCGAGAGAGTCGGTGATATCTGCAATCAAAAGCTACACCATCTCTAGAGGAGTTGATTACACTGTGTATGAGTCTGAGCCGCAGACATTCTATGCGAAATGCAAGGGGGTATGGTGTAGGGTGCGACTGGCTTATCCGAGCTAGCTTGATTCGAAAAAAAGCTTGTTGGGAGAGCAGGAGATACAATGGCAAGTACACGTGTACCATGGGCACGATTTCACAAGATCATCCCAAGTTGGACTCAGACACAATTGCTGATGCCATTAGGCCGTTGGTCGAAGCAGACCCCTCGATAAAGGTGAAGTCTGTTATTGCAGAAATTCAAGGTAGGTTCAACTACACTGTGAGTTACCGCAAGGCTTGGTTGGCAAAGCAGAAAGCTGTCGCAAAAGTTTTCGGTGATTGGGAAGTTTCTTACCAGATTCTTCCAGTATGGTTGAAAGCAATGACAGTGAAGATGCCAAGGTCTCGTGTTCAAATTAAAACGCTCCCTGTTTACCGTGAGAGTGAGGAGGTTCAAGGTGTAAGAGTTCTGCACCACATTTTTGGAGCTTCTATCCGTGTATTGTAGCATTCAGACACTGCAAGCCACTGGTGCAGGTTGATGGCACGCACCTATACGGAAAATATAAAGGTGCACTTCTGGTAGCGGTTGCACAAGATGGGAATCAAAACATTGTGCCTATTGCATTTGCGATTGTCGAGGGCGAGAAAGCAGACGCGTGGGAGTTTTTCCTAACCAATTTGCGGAGATATGTTGTTACCATTGATGGTGTGGGTATTATTTCTGACCGCCATACCTCCATCGACGCTGCAATAGCTCGCAGTAACGGTGCATGGTTACCACCAAGGGCGTAGCACATGTACTGCATCAGGCACATCGGGTCCAACTTCTTAAGGAGGTTCAAGGCTCCATATTTGCATAAACTCATGGTGAACACAGGTATTTCAACTCAATGTTATGGTTCAATTCATAGTAAATTTCAAATTTGTGGCATCTGCTTATGATTAAATGGTTTGTTCAACAGGCTATTCTAGGACGGAGCAGGAGTACAACAAAAACTACCAAAGGCTCAAAGAGCGGGGTGAGGCATATACTTAATGGTGTGATGAGATCGGTGTTGGCATTCGATGGTGGTTATCGTTGGGGACATATGACGACAAACTTGGTAGAGTGCATAAATTCTGTCCTGAAGGGTGCACGTAACCTTCCTGTGACTGCCCTTGTCCGGTCAACTTTCTATTGGCTGAATGAGTTGTTCACTCGGAAGAGTACCGAGGCCCATGAGCGTCTCCGCAACGGATTCACGTATTCAGAATTTGCAACGAAGAGAGTTGAAGAAAGCTTCCGACGTGCAGAAAACATTGTGGTCAACCGGTTCGACAGGCGCAACGAGATGTTTGAGGTTCGCGAAATGCAAGATGGTACCATTTACACTGTTAACCTTGCACAACGACACTGCGACTGTGGCCATTTCCAGGTCGAGCGACTTCCATGTTGCCACGTGCTTGCATGTTGCGCCAACCAGCGTCTTGATTGGCAAGTGTATGTGCACGATGTGTACAAGATGTCTGAAATTTGCAAGGTGTACAGAGGCGAGTTTGTTCCGATGGGTGACCTATCTACGTGGGATAGATACGAAGGAGCGAAGGTGATCGCCAACTGGACATTGAGGCGTGCGACGAAAGGAAGGCCGAAGTCAACCCGATACTTGAATGAGATGGATTCGCGGGATATGTGTGGTCCTCGCCGGTGCACTATATGTGGACACGAGGGACATAGCCGCAGCCGATGTCCGCAGCGCGCAGGTCCAAGTTCCGCTGGAGGTCATTAGTGGTTAGGCTTTTCAATGTAACTTTCTTATGACATACTTCACAATTATATGTTATTTTTTTGTAACCTCGTCATTTACTTTAACGTAGTTAACAATTTATAATAAGTAAAGTTTTTAAGTTTGTTATTTATTTTTTTGGAGAACAAACATCTCGATCCAAACAGAGTTATACAGGAGCAAAGCTAAATATGTCATAATAATAATACTGAATAGAATCATCTAAATATAACATACGACACTGAATACAAATCTGAATACAATGCTGAATACAAGATCAACTGCAACTAACTACTTCCTCGGCACCTTCTTCGAATACAAGGATGGGGTGTATTTGTTCGAAGGTGCAGTCTGTGTCCGTAAGTTATACGGATGACCCTGAGACACACCGGCGTCTAGCCCACTGTCGACGTCAGGACCACTGTCGAAATCTGTCATGCTCGCACAACCAGTGTCATACAAACCAATGCCACTCATCCCCGGAGCACTCGATCCACCAAGATCATACCAGTGCTGCAAGTCGTATCCCAAGTCTCCCTCTTCCTGCTGCAGGTACTCATTCAAATCAAATAATTGGCCGCGTGGTGGTGCGGACGGACCAGGCAGATCTACATGACCCGTCGAGTGATCAAAGTCGAAGTCACTAGTATGACCTGAAGTGGCGCGACGACCACTAGAATGATGAGATATAGCAGGCCCTTCCTGCGGTTGCATCGGGCCGAGAAAATATGTATCTCTCAGGACCTCAGAGAAGCTGATGGTGTCTGTTCCGAGGGTTACCTGAAACTGGAGGTTGATCTTGGTTGAGATCCTCTGTACGGATCGGTACCGACGTGTCCGACTGGTGGGAGACGGCCGGAGCTGTCGTGTCCGACTTGTTGATCTGGCTACACTACTGATCCTTCGTCACCAGAGGGTGGAGGGTACCTGCAAGAGACTCCGATACTTAAGTTAGCATGGGTATTAAACAGGTTTTTAGTAGAATCAGAGTATGAGTTATACCTGGGTGCTCCAGTGTATTTATAGTAGTTGTAGAGTGACCTTTCTAGATAAGATAAGTTAGTTATCTTATCTTATCTTTATCTTTGAGTTGAGGTCAGCTTATTTTCAAGGGAACCGCCCTTATCTCTATAGGCTTGGACGGCCTTTGGATTTGGGTCGTGTTCCTCTACTTGGGCCCTTTATGGGATTTCCTGTCGATTTGGCCGAGTTCTTTAAGAAGAAGTCGGTCCGCTTGACCTGAAGAGGTCGGTCGCTTTGTCGTCGATCATCCCATGTCGGATAGCTCGACCCAGGGTATGAACAGTGTCCAATCCACCCAACGGGCTAAAGTGACCCTCGGCTGGAATTACCAGATGTGGTATGTAGGGCTCAAGTGCCTGAAGCGGCTGTGGTTCCGGTATATATGCTGCCTGCTACTGATATGTTGGCCACTGCTGGGCATATGCTGGATCCTGAAACTGCTGGACATATGCCGGGTCCTGAAACTGCTGGGCATATGCCGGGTCCTGAAACTGGTGCTCATACTCCGGGACCTGATAGTGGTGCTCATATGCCGGCACCTAATTAACAATTAAATACAATTAATAGTAATTACTGATAACTATTTATAAACCTAATAATCATAATACTAGGAATTAAAAACAATACATGTTCCTGTTGCTCATGAGGCGGGACTTCCTGGTGAGAGTCAGCTGGTTCTTCCTGTTGCTGCTGTGGTTCATCAGCGCCAACCTCTTCGCCTAGAACTCTATCTGACAGTCGCAAGTGAATCTCATACTGCTGCGTGTACCAGTCGTAGTACACTGGGAGAGGATGGAAGTCAATAATCTCTTCGCCTAGCTGCAATGTGTTATAGCGGTCAGATGTCCATCTGTTAACCCATTGACTGTAAATCTGTCCCCATTCATGGTTCTGTGCTCCTGTCAACCGCTTGCAGTGATCACAACCAAGGTCGAACGCGGGGCCTGGTAGTAGCTGCTGCATCCCGAACTGTCGTCTGACCCGGTCTGTCGCGTGCCACTCTATGCACTCGAATGACATTAGAGGCGATTGGGTGGAGCACATAACCATATGGGGAGCGAGGCCATCCGGAATCCCCACTCCCATATATGGCCGCCATATAAATTGCACAATAGTTACCAAGAGGCCGATTAGAAAAACTATTCTTCTGAATAAAAACATTGGACATTAATGGTACAACTTACGTCGTCAACTCCCATGTCGTCGAGTCCTCGCCTAAAATGTGCAGTAGGCCGCCATATATATCTCGTATGTCGGCGCCAATGACTCCACCTAACGAAAACAGAATAACAATATTAATAAGAAGAACAAAATAATAATAATAATAATAATAATAATAATAATAATAATAATAATAATAATAATAATAATAATAATAATAATAACAACAATATGAATAAGCTTGATAATAATAATAAGAATAACAATAACGATAAAAGCCAATACCGTCGCGCTAGTGGAATACCAATATTGCCGAGTTGATCACGGGGTATAGGTGCCAGGAACGGCATACGCTCCCACGCCCAAACAAAAAGTAGTATCAGTGGGCCATCCATTTTCTTGCAGTTGTATTGTGAGGCACGACACAACGATCTGTATAGGTGTGCCAGACTGGCTGCTCCCCAACTATACCCTGAAATCCGGGGAAAATCCCGAAGTAGCGGTAGAAACTTCGAGTTCAATGAAACGGTCGACTTATCCGGAAACACAATTGTATCGAGCACGCAGAAAATGTGCGCTCTGACGTACCGCTCGAGAGACTCCTGAGTATCACACGGCTCGGTGTCTCTGCACTGCCGAACCCAAGCAATATTAACCTTTCCCAACACGTGATCGTTCAGACCAGGCTCCCGACCAAAACACGCAATGCAGTTCTCCACCAAAAACTGGTGGTATCTGATCTTCCCGTAACAGCCTCCCCATTAATCGGGAGACTAAGAATATAACTCACATCGTCCAACGTCACCGTCACTTCACCGACCGGAAGATGAAACGTGTGAGTCTCCGGCCTCCAGCGTTCCACCAAAGCACTCGGTAGTGCAGAATGACCTCTCATTTCGCCTGCTCGCGAAACGTGTTGAAACCCAGTCAATGCTAATGTCGATGCAGCTACCTCGTTAAAGGTATCTGGCGGATCCAATTTTCTGGGCAACAAATTTATGATAGCCTGCAAAAAAATAATGATAATTATTAAATTCTAAATAATATCGATTATAACATAATAATAAATTGTTAAAAAATCACAAAAATTTATCTATTATTTATTAAACAGTATTATTAATTACTAAAAATTAATAATAACTTATTCTCAATATTATAACCAGTATTATAGAATAATCATAATAACACTCTAATTATAATAATAACTACCCAAATATAACAATAATAATAAACATTTATTATAATATCTATAACCTAAACGGTTTGTTATAAACATACAGTATTAATTATTATTACAAAATATTACTAAAGTATTAAACGTAATAATTTTTTTTCTACGTAAACATTATTAAAAAAACCGTTTACTGTTAACAGTATTATTATTATTATTATTACTATCATAAAAAATAATAATAAATCACTAAAAAATAATAATAAATTATTAAACATTATTGAAATTAAAAATTATTAATAAATTATTTTCATTAACATACCCACTATTATTATTATTATTATAATAATAATAATAATAATAATAATAATAATAATAATAACAACAACAACAACGTCACTAACAATACAGAGATTAATTTGCCTATTAATAATAATAATAATATAATAACAATATTAAAAAATTAAACCGTAATGAGAAATTAATAACAACATAATATTAGTTATAATAATATTAATAACCTCAATACTATTAATTACAACACAAATAAATAAAATTCGAATAAATCTTTATATTTATTGTTACATATTAAAAAAAATTTACTTACAAATTGAGGATGATCCAAATACTCAATAATATGATCTTCTGGTTTGGTATAGTCACGCACCATTTTTTTTCTATACTGTGTACTTGTTCTTCTTCAACAAACTCTTTCACAGCTTCCTCACTCTCCCTCAACTATTTCTTCAGTAACTAGTTTTGCTTTAGTAACTTTGCTTTCCTCTCAATCTGCGTTTCTCACTTATAAGGACCCAGCTGAATCCCCTCCGAGAACACGTGGCACGCATGCAGCTAGGGAGCATGCAAAACGCAACCTGCGTTTGGCTCTGGTTTACTAACAAACGCATCCTGCGTTTTGCGCAGTCCGAAGTTGGTCAAGCACTGCTCCTGTCGGCATGCAGGGCACGTTTCGTTTGCTGGTTTCCTTCCCTCACCAATCGCAGCCTGTGTTTTGCAGGGCCTGCATTTTTTTATTCCAACGCCTGCAAAACGTTACCTGCGTTTTGCATGTCTCTGATCTTCACAGGTCCACATTTGTGGACATCACACCATGTATCCATTTATCTGCACTTCACCATTGTGTTATCCATTTAGAAATTAATTTCTGATAGTAATGATCAACATTAATTACAAATTTGAAAAATAAAAATAACCTAAAATAGCAACTCCATACTCACATAACATGAATTTGGAGAAACCAACCCACACCCCCACCTCGAACCGAACCCCCCCTCAAAACCTCAGTCAGCCTGGATCATTGCACAGAACACCAACATCCACTCCACCTGAATTCTTGACCATTTTACCGACGGGAAGCCGCGCCTAATGCCCACCATAATGCATTCGGAAGAAACACTCGACGCTCTCCATAACGCCATCGATGCCGTCATCAGCCAGCAACGGTAGTTTGCACGCAACGGAATTGTCATCGAGATCGCACGCACCTTCACCCCGCAAGTTCGGCCACATCCCAAAGCCGCGAACCAAAATTCCGTATTTCCAAAGACACCTCCATTAGAAGACACATGTATAAAAGACACTTCTATTAAAAGATACACGCATAGGAAGACATACCCAAAGGACACATCCGACGTATTAGGAAGACACACCAGATATGAATTAGGTGGCAGTAGAGCAGCAGCATGCGACGGAAATGGAGGACACGAGTTTGCGTCCTGGCGACAGCAATGGCTTTCACGCCCATGAGATGAATGCTGAAGGAGGTGGAGCATCGACCCACCCACCGGAGAAGACAAATCCGTGGCGGCATCTTTGATAAGGATTCGAAGCAGAGGCAGCAGCAAGTGCCGTCACGGTCGACGTGGATGGCTTCCTCGCACGCGACGGCAGCATCTTCTTCGCCCGAGCACTGGACGGCGCTGATTGATGTTAGTTGTGGGAGAGAAGATGACTAGGGGGAGAGATGAGGAAATCGTCGCCATGTAGAGGAAGCTCGCCAATGGTATGGAACTAGAGAAGTGAAACATAATGGTGAAAAACTGGGCATTAGGTGAAACAGTGATTTTTTTAATCGATCAGGGTAATTAGAGTAAAAGCTAGATAATTGGGTAGATAATTTTTTGGTAATTTGAGTTTTTGGATCTAGCCAATTAAGAGTTGGCAGAAATTAGTTGGACTCCTAGTTAGTTACTTAGCAAAATTCTTAATACATATGTTTGACTCCTTGGTCCATTTATAGCTCGGTCGTATTCGATATTTGCTTACCGTTTACCCGAATCTTAACCTGTTTTGTTTTCCATCCAAAAAATCGTAAGTTCCAAAAAAAAAAAGAAAGTGGTGTGACATATGATATTAGACATCTCTTTGATATTATAACCTAATTTGTGAACCTTAATCAATTGAAATCTATATTGACATCCAAATTCGTAAAACCTTAATCTCCAATACACAAAATATAGGTTAGGATATTATAAATTTTTGGGGCTCAATATAAATTTAAGAAGGCTAAAGTAAACAAAAATAATGTTATAGTGTCAACTGGAAAAGCAATGATAATTAAATGGGAGATTCTACTATGCTGAACCCATTTCCTTTCTTTACATGCTGATGACAAATGGAGAGGCTGCCGCAATGACACGCGTTGAGAGAGACTGCCCAGGAAAGCTAGCTTTCTGCTTTGCAACAGAATATGGGTCCCACACGCTTTTATTTGTCGGTTACTTTTCAGGTGTTTATGTTTCTAACGTTGGATTAACTAAGGTGTTAATTTTTTTGTAATTAAGGTTGGTAGTTGCAAAAACTGTAATGGGTTATTTTACAAAAAAATGGTTTGGGTTTAACCAAAAAAGACCTTTGTCTTATTACTAAGAGTGGATTGTAAGACCACCAAAAAAAGGATTGGATTAGATTGACCCAAAAAAAAAAAAAGAGGTATGTTTATCATGTTACAAAATTTTTTGTTTTGCTGAAAAGTCTTAAATAAAAATATCATAAATAAAAAGCCTATAATAATGTATAATTTAATAATTAAAGTTGTGACCATATTTGTTGGCAAGATAAAAGATAGTGATAATATAATTTTTGAATTGAAAATGAAGTGTTAATTTTTTTTTATGAAATTAAAGAGCATTTTTTTAAAATGAATTGTCAATAACAATCACCTTTATTTACTTGTAACGTAGAGAGTACGGTACTCCCAGTTATTTTATTACTCGGTTTTCTTATCGCTACATTTATAATTTTTATTTTTTTTAAATTGTTAATAATTTCAATTAACATAAATAAGTGAATGAAAATACAAATAAAAATAAGAAACATAAATATGAGGGGAAAAAAGTAAAAAAAAAATATTATAAAAATAAATTAAAATAAAAATATGAAGGCTATGAAAATAAATAATCATAAAATTAAATAATCAGTAAAAATTATTGATATACATAGTATGACCTATAACAGAAACAATAATTATGGTATTAAATGTTATTGTTCAATAATTTAATTTTGCAAACAGTCTATTAGAGACTTAGAGTAATGTGTCATAGGAGAGAGTCTCATGTCATCGTTACAGATGTGAGATGAATAGTGTGAAGCAAATATTTTAGAATATAATTTTTTATTGTATTTATGAAAGACCAACAGAAATAATGAATAATGATATTCCTAGTTATGTTGTTCCTGAGACCTGTTTTTTCTTTTTTCCATTAAGACATTAAAAACCGAATTTTTTTCCCAAGTTTTAGGTGGTCATTTTTTTTCTCTTTTTATCTCCTTCTATTTTTTCATCTTTTATGTAAACAAAGTTTTAAATCAACCTGCCAACATTTGTCTTAGTGATAGAATATGTTGGTGTGATGTAAATATTGTAATCGTTAGAGAAAAAATGTTTAAATTTTTTATTTTTATTTATGATGGTTATTAGTAAGACAATTATTTACTAATAATGTTGTTATAGTTATTATTTATGTTAGTTGTTATTATTATTAGTATTATTGTTATTATTATTATTATTTTGTTTGGAATGAACTTTTAGGTGGCTTATAAAATGCTCTCCTTATGTATTCTACGAATTAGTGTTAGCTGAGAAAGAAGATATTAGTGGTGTCAGGGGTGCTTTCTGTCTCCTTGCTCTATGAAACACATTTTCTTTTGTATACTTAAGTGATAATGAGCACCGACGGTGGTCGTTTTCCATTCTACGCGGTGCGAAGGGGTCGGGTTCCCGGCGTTTATCGCTCATGGCAAGAGTGTGAGCAACAAGTCAATGGCTATCGAAACAGCGAACATCGTGGGTTCCGTAATTTGGCTGAGGCCGTGGCTTGGCTGCGCAGCGCCGCAGCATCTCCCGCCCGACAGCCAACACCGCCTGTTCAAACAGTGAGAAGAAAACCTTCCAAGTTGTTAGAGGTGGCCTTCTGTTCAATGTCTTCATCGCAGCTAGTATCTTCCGGAATAGTTCCATCCAACTGCCAGGAATGTGATGGTGGCAGCAACCCTGTTGAACAGGGAGGTGAGATGCAAAAACTTTACTTCTAATACTTTTATCTAAGTTTTTCATTTAGCAAGCTTTTAATGCCAGAGTGAGTGTGATGTTAATGTGCAGTGGTAGAGCCAGCAAGTGAGAGGGCGTTCATGCATGTAGAAGACATGGAACTAATGTTGTTGAGAGCGTGTTCGTTCTTTCAAATTGGTCTCCCAATTTTTGTCCCCCACGAGATCAACCCGAAGGATGATAATGTGCTTTTTGGTTTCACGGTGGTGCTCCCCCACAATGGAAGAGGACTCGATCTTGTGGCTCACGGTCCGTTGTGCTACAGCGAACACTTTGCTCGTCAAGAAGTTTCGTTCACAATGTTGGATAAGATTCTTTCTACTATGGGTTATACTATTCGTGATTACAATCATCACATTGTTGTACGTGTCACGGCCCAGTTGAATCAGGAGAAGAAGGAAGAAGTTGACCGATTGAACAACCGAATTCGTAAACTTGAGCTTGAGAACGAGGAGCTTAGGGGACAAGTTGAAATGTTTGGGGAAATGTTAGAGGAATAGATTACGCCTAATAGTCTTTCTGTATGTGGTTCTTTTTTAAAGGTTCTTTTTTATTTGATAAGATGAGAGACCTGCCTTTATGGGGTTGTAAGGGACAATGAAGATGGTGCTTTGGTTGGGCTTTTGACCACAAAGACACTTAATTTGGGTCCTAATGGAATAGGGTTTTCCGTTGGGTTCCCTCTAGGTTTAATGAAGTAATTGTTAAGTTTTATTTATCAACTGGCTGTATGAAATATGTAAGTTTGTTAAGCTTAATTAGATGGATGTTGATCAGTGTATTGAAAACGATTCTCGAGTCCAAAGAGCTTTTAAAATTTATTTTTTCGAAAATTTGTTTTCCCAAAAAAAAAAAAGAGATGCAACAAACTAAATTAAGAAGCTAATATTGTCCAACTAAACTAATAGAATAATAAGCTAAGACAATTAACCGCTTAAGTTTGTAATCAAGGTGATGACCGGTCTTTCTTTCAAATTTGTACTTGCACCAAATTGGAATAAATTTCTAATTCGATGATTAATAACTAAAATTAAGAATCCGTTGTTGCATCAAAAAATCAATACTAGCAATCTTTCTAACCATCAGTGAAAGAAATAATTGTTATAATAATTTTTTATTTGACAGTCACTTATAAAGTTTTTGATAATGAAATTTAAAAAATCAACAAACCTAAATACACTAATGAGTGACCAGTCCGTATTTTTTGGTGGAATTGTTTTGCATGGAGTAATAAAAGTTTGTCTAACTTTTAAAAAGATTAATTTTGTAAAAGAATGTTGTATTTAAAATTTTTATACATGAATAGTAACGGTTAAATTTAATGTTTGTATTTTTAAGATTTGAGTACATGAATAATATAATTTTTTTGAAATTTTTAAACTATTAATGTTGTAGATGATTGTTGTATTTGACATGCCAGTTAATGTATTTTTGAATAAATTTTGTCAATTAATTTATTTAAGATATATCAAAAAAATTAAACAGGCAACACTGAAAACTAAAAAACAATATTCATCTACAATTATAATTGGAATTTATTTAAACATATTTATTATTCTTAAGAGAAAAAGTGATAGGATTTATTAGTTATTAAATCATACAGTCATTACGAAAGAAAGATTTTGAAAATTATCTTCTGGTGAGAGTGGCGTGTACTTAAACAAATGTCAGTAGTCATGTCAACGGTCATGTTGCCGTTACCCTAAGGCCTATGACTGCATACATGGGGAAAATGCATAGCAGGTTGTGATTGAAAGAGTCATTCCAGTCTGATTGCTTCTTCTATAAGCCTCTTTGGTAAATAAAAAAATATATTTCTTTTGGGAATAATATATATTTAGAAATGTAGGAGTAACTTTTTTTTAAAGGAATAATGATGGAGTTGTGTCTGTTCAGTTGGGCTAGGTCACTAATGGGCCATGATATGATATGAGCCCATTTCATGGTTTCATATAACACATGTGGAACTATTCATAACCATAGTCCATGCAAGTTTCGGCAATGGAGACATGTGCTACTGTGGAAGAGATACTTGGAAAAATGAACGAACAAGTTGATGCACTGAAGGAGAAAAATGACAATGTCTCTCTCGCAAGGTGAGTAATGCAATCCTAGTAATAAACCTTTGTGATTCTTGTTATGTGGTGTGTGTTATTTTTCCTCTGACAAGTTAACACATGGTTGTGTTTCGAGCAGTGAGGTCGCTAAAGGGACGGACGGTGGTGACGGGACAATCGACGACGATCATAACATCAGGTTTATCCGCATGTTCCAGGAGGTTGGTTTTCTGCACAACATGTTGTGGCCATAGGTTTGAATTAGGTGTATAGTTGTTAGTAAGTCTAGCTTACGTATGTAGCTGTATGGATATTGCAGATAATAAACCAGAATAAAATGACCAGGGAGGTGATGAAGACCCTAAATGAAGACATTAGGACTATCTCTGGGATCCTAGTGGAACATGGGAAGATTCTCTAATCTCTAATTGTTGCGGTTGGTTCTCTGGCCGACCTGAAGAAAGAAGGCGTGCAAGGCAACGCACGGATGGTCGCGTGTAAGAAGACGCGGGCAAAGGCGGCAGATGAACCAGAGGCGACTTTGGTTAGCAAGAAATCTGTGGGAGTTAAACGTGGTGCCGTAAAGATCTCACCGCCACTGAAGCCCACAACTAGAGGGGACACGGCCCGCCAGAGGCAGACACAAAAGAACCGAAACGGTGGCCCCACTAAATCCGCTAAGCTAAAAGTAAGTGAAGTTTTTTTTGTTTTGGCAATTTACGTCCAAAAGTATCAAGTTATTTGCTTCATCATTTACTGTTGGTGCAGCGCAAGTTAACATTTGAAAACCAGGATTCTGCGTCAACTGAAGGTAGTGACGTCTGCCAAACTGAGCATGGGTCGTTGTTCACATATCACACACACCTCGCCTTCCATGTTGCATCTGATATGCCGCAAGTAATGAATTTAATGTTTGGGTATTTAGTAATATTTCTCTCCTATGTGAATTTTCCTGGTCTTAGTCCTACTAGAATTTACTTACACGGATTTTGTGTTGCTTTGCTTGGGTAGTGTCTCGAGTTGGCATTTCGGCCACCAGACGGAATGCATTTTCAGGGGTCGGAGTTTGTCATGGCCGCTTACATTTTCTCGAAGAATATGGATGAACGGTACGTATGTATGTGACATGGCTTGGTGAATGTGAGTTGTCGTAATGTTACACTTGAGATGTATTCATGTATCGGAGCGTGACCATGCTTGTTTAATGTTTCTTGTGGTAGGGAGATTCTAGTTGCGGATGAGCACGCACAGGGTGATCGGCGTACATTATGGAGCCTAAGACCGGGGCAGCAAGTTGTTGACGACGTAAGTAGTGGTTCACATACGTTGTTGTTATACGTTGGTGTGTGGGAAGCCTTAGTTGCAGTCTTGGATAACCGTCTTTGTGGCAACAGGTTATCAACATGGTGGCCTCCATGCTCAGCTTCGACAACATGTCTCCTAAGTGGTTTTTGCCAACCACCTTTGCGGTAAAATTATGTCCCCATATCCAGTAAATTGTGCTAACGATTCTTCTTTTCATGAGAAGTTTGAAATGAATTTGTCGTTACAGAAAAGGCTGTGGAAAATGTGTAACTTTATGATTAGAATTATGACAACTTTTCCTTCTCGGGATGAAAGATAGCGATAACATAATTCCGGTTTGATAATTGAAATAATAGTCTGATTACGTATGGAATAAGTAAAAAAAAAAACATTGAACATAGGTTCCGAGAAGCTATGGTACATAGTGATTTTTGATTTCTTATCCATGGTTAATTACATTATGCCTATAAAGTGGTGTTTGGTGTTGTGTAATTTATTTTAAGCAATATTGGAATGTTAAAAATTTGCTAACATTTATAAATTTTGAAATTAAATTTTAATTTTCATTGTTTATTATGAAATTAGACGTTTTCTGAAAATTACTTGTCAACGGCAATCTCTTTTTTCCACTTGTGACATAGAGAGTACGTCACCGTTAGCAAAACCTGAGGCGGTTGACTCGTGTATGTGTCTGACGTAAAATTGTGTTTCAACGTCCAGCAAATTGCGCTAAGTCCTGTGAACCATAGCATTGACACTTTCGAGTTCATCCGGTCTAACTTTATGGGCTATGCGGATAACTTGCATCGGGTAACAACTTATTTCTGCATTTTAATTGACAATATTCCTTTGCCGTTACGTTAGTAACTTATTTACTTCATTTGTGTAGATATATGTTCCAATGTACAGGGAGCAACATTGGTACCTGATGATTGTGGATCTAGTGTTCTGCAGGCTAATTTACCTAGATTCTGCGAAGAATGTGTCGGAATATGAAGCCAGGATTGCTCAAATGAAATATGTGGTGAGTACATAGCACGTGACCCTTATCAACTCCTCATGCATTTCAGGCATTAATAAATGTTTCCACCTTAGTAGCTTTGAGTACAACTAATAAATTGAGACCTTTGCAGGCCTTCTTCATAGAGAATATGTTGCAAGATACGAGGTTCTAGAGCGATAAGGGACATTATAAACCACATCCCTCCACATTCGACCTCGACGAGCCGGAGGTTGGCCACCAAATTGAGGGCTCGTATGTACCATACTAATCCATGTTTTTGTTTGTTGAACCCTAAAATAATAATGTAATAACAACACATGTGACTTTACTTTCCCGTGTAGAAACGACTGTGGAGTGTGGGTTGTTCAGTGGATGATGCAATCTTGGGTGTTTAGAGATTTCATGTTAGAGGTAACAAACACTGCCAAATTGAAATGATGCTTTAATAGACATTGTTAGATGCCATTGTTGTTACGTTGCAAACCTATCTTACCTACATACTAGTTCAATTGATACTGTAGTTGTCATTGCTTGAAATCGTTGTTGCTACTGTCCGGAATTAGCTAAACCAATTAAATGATGGCTATTGTAGGATGTCACCAATCAGACTAGGATGTGGCTTGCTCTTGATTTGGTCATGGGTAGACATAACCCAATTGCTCGCGAGGTAGGTCGCAAGGCCATGGCTGATTGGGACAGAAATATGTCCCGTTCCAAGCGTCGTCACAATGGCAACAATGCACCGGCCGATGCAGGTCCATCCCGTAGTGGCAGCTTGACGTTCTAGGTGGTATCGTAGATATTTTGTTGCGGTGGATATTTTGCTATGATGAATTGTGCACCTAGTTGCATATTTTGCTATGATGCATTGTGCACCAAGTTGCGTGAACCTCACGTGTCTCGTTGGGGATATACTTGGGGCCTCGCTTTTGTCAATATGAGGCCCTGTGCCACCGCAAATGAATCTTTCTTATGCTAATGACTCAACTATTATAATAGGAGTACATGTATTAAACTGACTAGATATTCCCTACATGTGCATGAATATATTGTAAAACTTGCAACTCTTTTGCTATTGTTTCTTAATGCCTAGCTAAAAACATTGAGAAGTGATGAATAAGATCCACATCGTCGCACTCGTTTCAAGCGAATTTTATAAAATAATTGGAAGCCATTCTATGATTAAATTGTAACAAGTTAGGAAGTTATGGAAGACTATGATTACCGTTCTGGGCAAGAATGATAATATGGAACCAAAAGCCCGTAGCATTCGATACACTAGTGGGTTGAACCCAGTTTACTAATTTCCTTTTTGGCAATAATAACTTAAAGCCCAAAAGCTGACTAACCCGGCCCAGGTTTAGTTTTTAATCAAGCCATGTGGTTGCTACCATAAACCCAGCGACTTACTCCTCAGGTTGGGGAATTGTTATTAAGGTGACATGGGCTGCATTATCAAAAGCCCAACAAGTAACCCCTCAAGCCCAAATATCATTATTTACTCTCACGATTGGGTAACCTCCAAGCCCCAAATTCATTCTATAGAGGCGCACATGTTATCATTGCTATTGGGCCTTGCAAAATTTTACAAAAACAAAATCAATTATACTTGAAGGCAGGTTAACAAATATAGCCACCCTCAACTTACGGTGTTGAGATAAGATGCTAGAAAAAAATAACAAACACCAGATCCCTGGAACAATACACCAACAACTAAGCAGACTCAAATAACTCTGCATATAATATGCTTCTCGTTGCCATGCCAGTGACAAGGGAACCATACATTGTTTAGCGGGATAGCATCTGTTAGTGATCGGTATTCCCCCAACCTTTGCGTGATCCTTTCTGTATTCTTCCGAGAAAGACCCTAACCTGCATCATTATGGAAGCAACTGTTCATAACAATTTTTTCGCAGTCAACAGTTATTCGCATACAACATGACCCTAAATACTTGGATCATCGCAAGCTTTTAACGATGATACATATACACATGCAGGCATCCTAACCTCGTTTGCCCAATCGTCATTGAAGGTGCATCCTGCCTTCGCATTGTTTCCTACGTAGTTGCCGGAGGTCGAATCAGCGAACTGTCTCCTTAAGTCATCTAGGTTCCGTGCATAATTTCCAGCATTTCCATGGCCAGGTTCCCTCTGAAAGACGGAAGTTAGTTGAATGACATTGCTAATACGTAAAGAACACATGACAACTACCATGTGAAGTGAATACCTTGAAACTCGCAGGTGTCATCCTAGATGAATCATCTTGGCATTCTGCTCCGGCCACACCGTGCTGGTCCGCATCGTTAGCTGCTGACGACTTCTTCCCCCTATCCTGGGGACATTTTCTTTTCGTATGGCTTACGTGCTTGCAGTTAGCACATCGCCTTCTCTTGCCTAATTGCCTTTGTTTGGCCAGTCGAGGGGCGCCCTTAGGGTTCGCAACCTTGGGATCCCGTACCACCTTCTTCGTCCCCCTTGTGTCCCGTTCATATCCTAACCCCCGACATGCAAATTCCAGAGTATTGCACAAATTAACTATGCCATCGATTGCTTTTCGAAACAAATTTTCATCTTGTGAACCAAGGTAAACAAGCCATTGAGCCTTTGTGTGGAGCGCCCCATGTCTAACCAAAAAACCTCTTTAGGTGGGATCGTCCACCTTCTCACCATATTGATCTATATCTTTGGCATCTTTTCTCCATCGTCGCAGGACCAATCTTTCAGGTATTTCCTGCAGATGCGCTGCTTTCATCATAAAGAACATATGCCTGCATGGGTACCCGTTCTTTTCCCAAAAAAAGCATTGACAGTCGAGTTTTCCAGTACTTCTCCCGAAGGCGGCCATTACCTGAACATCAGGTTTCTCATATTCCTCTAGATAATAAACGGTTGTATTCAAGCACCGTTTTTTCGTAAGTAGATTAACTGCTCCAGCTCCTTCAATCTCTTTCCTAACATATGCGAACAACTCTCGAGTATAAACACTAGCAGCAGCTATCTCTATTGACCTCAAACATGTGGTCATAACCGGATTGGTGTAAATGGAGTTAAATTGTAGCAACATCTCTTTGTTCCGATATTCATGGACGACTAGCTCTAGATTTTGCACTAACTCGAGGATAGTATGGCTTGACTTCGAAAACTTGTTAACCACAGCATTTATTCCCTCACATCGCGACGTAGTCTGGAATCTGGCGCAAAACTTGTCACGTAAATACGCCTTTACCCATAGCTTTCGCTTCTCATGCATGTGCCTTGCCCAACTACTGTCATGCAGCCCAAACTCCTCAATTGCTGCAGCCCAATCCTCTTTGAATTCATTAACCTCCATGTCCATGTACAACCAACGCTTGAACAAACTGCGGAGGCGTTCGTCTTTTACATTTGATGTCACATTTTTTTCCACATGCCACGCACACAAATGATGGGTTGCCTCAGGTAAAACCGACTTCACAGCTTTTATCATTGCTTTGTCCCCGTCAGTAACAACTACACAAGGTTTCTTTTGGCACATAACCTCTAGCAAATTCTGTAACATCCACGTATACGACGATACAGTTTCATCAATCAACAACCCAAAACCAAAAATAGTAGTTTGCTTATGGTTGTTTGAGCCTGAAAAAATCACTACTGGACGTTTGTATCTATTTTTCCTATAAGTGGAGTCAAACGCTAAGACATCTCCAAAACACTGAAAATCAGACCGGCTATTCCCATCAGCCCAAACCATGTTACCAAGCCTTTCATCTTTTGTGAGGTTGTAGCGTGCAACATACATAGGGTCAACAACAGCCTTTCCCTCAAGGTAAACCAACGTTGCATTCGCATCACCATCAGCTATTCGTGACCGCCTCATCTTGTCCGCGTAGTTGTACGCATCCTTTTTCAAAAATCCCAACAAAGAGTATCCACCTGACATACCAGCCATGTGACCCAAGATTTTCGACGTCCCAATTCCATACGCATGCATCCCGTCAATGTGAGCCTTTGCCGCGTCCGTCATTTTGCGATGACTGCGAATCAGGTAAGACATCCCAACAGGTGCTAGGTCATGGTTGTGATCCAGTACTACCTTCCTAACCTTCCATTTCTGCTCACTCTTCTCCAAGTATATTGATAGCATTGCTTTGCAGCCAGTCCGTGTTTCTGGTTTGTGTCCCCGCTGCCTATCAATCCTGTTATAGTGCTTGATTTCCCTCAATCCTTCCTTGTTACAAAAAAATTGATATCTCACAACATTACTGTGGCTATCTTTACCTGAGTCCCCTTTCCGTACCCCAAATCTGTTGACTCTTCCATACCTTCGATAAAACTCATACGCATCTTCCACACTTTTCCAAACTTGGTTCAAAATATCATCCGCGCTCAAGTCAAACCCTGGTTCTCCTTCAGGCAAATGTTCCTCCTGAACCTCATTACCACCAACCTCTTCCGCATTCATCTCCTCGTTCACGTCACTTACACCACCCCCCGCACTCCCCTATCGCCTCACCTCTATTCGCATCCATCTGCAACTCCAAACATTACATAATCTGAATACTCATAAAAACCTCATTACTCTACAATTTCCTACAATACATGTTCTATCTAAACTATACATGCATGAACCAAGTACCCCTAGTTGAGTGCAAATTAGAAACTCGCTACCTTGGAAGGAAAGAAATTGAAGCATTTCCAGCTATTATCCCATTAAACCAAGGTTGTAAAAAGAGTCTAAACTATACATGCATGAACCAAGTACCCCTAGTTGAGTGCAAATTAGAAACTCCCTACTTGAAAAGGAAAGAAATTGAAGCATTTCCAGCTAGGTTGTAAAAAGAAATGAACACAAGGTCATATCAATTTTACATATCAATAGTCAGAACATTAACAAAGAGCAACCTAGCAACATTAACTGCTCATATGAACACGTTAACAACATCAAAACCGTTATGTCCTCTTCAATTAATTATTCAACTTTATAGCCGGGACCAAAAACAGCAACCTAAAAAAAGTCCAAAGAACATCGCCTCACAAACAGTTCATCAAATTGCCAGCTCGTGACGACCAACAAACTCGAACTAAGATCAAACTCAATACTTATGTTAGCAATTTCGCAAAAAATTCAGCTGCCTGACACACACTCGAAGAACAGATCCTCAAGAACAATTTTATTCAATATCAAATTAATAATAAGAAAATCATTAACTTTCAAAACCACCTGAACAATATTTTAAACACTTCAACAAATAACATGAACGAGGACCAGCCACGAACATAAATACCTGGAATACTCAACTCAGACGGAGATCCTATGACGGCTGAACGGCGGACTAAGCACGGCAATACCTGGAACACTCAACTCAACGACGGCGACGGTGCAGGCCTCCACGGCAGACCGTGAAATCCTCAGGCGACCAGAGTGGGATCACCGTCGGGGTCAGAACATGGGCGACGCGTGACAAAGAGCCATTTGACACGTTCCAGCAATGGACAAAGAAGGCTTCTTCAGGTTCGGCAGCGTGGAAGATGTGGGGACCTAGTCACTGCCTCACAAATGACACCTCCGTAGAAGCTAGGATTTTCTTTGTCATTCAGGATATCCCTTTCTTAGCCCTCTACTAAGATTTCGTTTTCTATTTCTTAGTATTGTTTCCTCCTCCCTTTTTTTATTTTTAAAAAATCCACTTCAACAAAATTACAGAAATTACAATCAACATTCTGATATCCTTTGTTTCTGTTATAGGCCATACTATGTATATCAATAATTTTTACTGATTATTTAATTTTATGATTATTTATTTTCATAGCCTTCGTATTTTATTTTAATTTATTTTTATAATATTTTTTTTACTTTTTCCCCCTCATATTTATGTTTCTTATTTTTATTTGTATTTTCATTCACTTATTTATGTTAATTGAAATTATTAACAATTTAAAAAAAATAAAAATTATAAATGTAGCGATAAGAAAACCGAGTAATAAAATAACTGGGAGTACCGTACTCTCTACGTTACAAGTAAATAAAGGTGATTGTTATTGACAATTCATTTTAAAAAAATGCTCTTTAATTTCATAAAAAAAAAGTTAACACTTCATTTTCAATTCAAAAATTATATTATCACTATCTTTTATCTTGCCAACAAATATGGTCACAACTTTAATTATTAAATTATACATTATTATAGACTTTTTATTTATGATATTTTTATTTAAGACTTTTCAGCAAAACAAAAAATTTTGTAACATGATAAACATACCTTTTTTTTTTTTGGGTCAATCTAATCCAATCCTTTTTTTTTGTGGTCTTACAATCCACTCTTAGTAATAAGACAAAGGCCGTTTTTGGCTAAACCCAAATCCTTTTTTTGTAAAATAACCCATCACAGTTTTTGCAACAACTACCAACCTTAATTACAAAAAAAAATTAACACCTTAGTTAATTCAACGTTAGAAACATAAGCACCTGAAAAGTAACCGATAAATAAAAGTGTGTGGAACCTATATTCTGTTGCAAAGCAGAAAGCTAGCTTTTCTGGGCAGTCTCTCTCAACGTGTGTCATTGCAGCAGCCTCTCCATTTGTCATCAGCATGTAAAGAAAGGAAATGAGTTCAGCATAGTAGAATCTCCCTAATTAAAGACATAGTGAAAGGGAGATCGGGATTAGTGACTCCAACGTCCGATGCGAAATACAAAAACATTAAAAATGGCTACAAAATATATTAAAAATTAAAATAAACCTCCATGAAATTAGTTTTAATGGTTTCAATAAATATTTTCTGCACTCAGTCATTTTTTTAATCTAAATTGATGATGAAATTCTAAATTAATAAGAATAAGGAATGTTACGATAAAAATAAAACAAAATGTTTATTTTCTATGAGAAGCATCAATTTACTATTTTACAAAAAAAAAAAAAAACAAAGAATAAATTAAATATTTATTACCAAAATCAAAGCACCTAAAAATAATTATCAAAATTTTCTTATCATGTCCTTTGCAAAATTGAAGTGTAGGGTAGTCATTAGCTGATTTTTTTCTATATGGAAAAATTTTTTGTGTAATGCAATGAAATTGATAGATAAAAAAAAATTTTCACTACTATAATGTCAGCATAAAATGCAACTTGCGTTTTATTCTTTTTTTTATTTTTTTTTGTTTATGAAATTAAACAAACGCAATTTGCGTTTTTCCTTTTTGAGAGTTTTCAATTTTTTTCTATTTCCTTTTGACCCAAAACGTAACATGCGTTTAGTGATTTGAATTTTTTTTGAAAAAACAAAATGCAACTTGCGTTTTTTGTTGTGTCAAAATTTTTTTGAAGGCCACAAAACACAGGTTACGTTTTTAAAGTGTCAGAAAAATTTTTTTTGAAAGCATCAAACGCAAGTTGTGTTTTGTGAAGGAAAAATATTTTAAGCAAGAGTGTTGCCTATAAATACGAAGTGGGACTCATTCAAAGTTCCTCACTCCACTTCTCCTCATAGTCCTCTTTTTTGCATATATGTCATAGTAGTGAATTTTTTTGGCAGTTAATTGTGTAAAAAAGTTGGGTTATGTGAGGTGGAAGTTATGGAAGGTATTGCAAATTTGCGATTCTATTATAACGGTGAAATTATACCAAACACATACGAAGGAGTGACTTTTGTTTGTAAATGTCCGTTTTCATTTGCTATTCCATGCACCATGAGTTTTGTAGAGTTGCAAAATGGTCTTTGTGATAACATATAAAGTCACATTTCAAAAAGGGTGATCAACATTTTATACAGAAATCCTATACAAGTATTTGGTGGGCTAATACAGTTTCAAATAATGCCCATCAATGACGATGCAAGTATGCAGCAGATGTTCTATATTTATCAACAATCCCGATTTCACATGCCGAAGATAGAGTTGTACGTTGAGTTTGAACAGTAGTCGGGGCTGGACGCGGTTGGCGAGGAGGTCACTGTTGATGAGTTCGGGAATATAGATTGGGAAGAAGATAACAACGACAGTGAAGAAGAGTTCGAAGCCAACTATGAAGACGATGACGAAAACGATGACGGAGACTTGGCAGGCAATCTGGCGGTACATAATGAGGCGCAAATGATTGTAAGTCAGCACCCCTTTGGCGTTTTGTCTTTTATGCGGACTCTGGATCTCGAAGTCATGCATGCCCCAAAATTTCCTAAGTATGCGAATATGGGTATGTTATGATTATTAATTCAAGTTACCACTAGTGTGTATTTTACTTGCCTTCTCTGACTGATGGTGGTGCGCATGTCGTAGGTGAAGGCAACGTTGCGGTGGAAGATGGTGAGTTTAATGTCGGAATGGAATTTGGTTCTAGAGAGTCAGTGATATCTGCAGTCCAATGCTATACTATCTTTAGAGGAGTTGATTACACTGTGTATGAGTCTGAGTTGCAGACATTCTATGCGAAATACAAGGGTTATGGTGCAGGGTGCGATTGACTTATCCGAGCTAGCTTGATTCGAAAGAAAGCTTGTTGGGAGATCAGGAGATACAATGGCAAACACACGTGCACAATAGGCACTCTTTCACAAGACCATGCCAAGTTGGACTCAGTCACAATTGCAGATGCTCTTAGGCCGTTGGTTGAAGCAGACCCGTCGATCAAGGTGAAGTCTATTATTGTAGAAGTTCAATATAGGTTCAACTACACTATAAGTTACCGCAAGGCTTGGTTGGCAAAGCAGAAATCTATGGCCAAAATTTTTGGTGATTGGGAAGTTTCTTACCAGACTCTGCCAGTATGATTGAAAGCAATGACTGCGAAGATGCTAAGGTCTCGTGTTCAAATAAAAACGCTCCCCGTTTACCGTGAGAGTGAGGAGGTTCGAGGTGTAAGAGTTCTCTCCATTGTGTTTTTTGGAGCTTCTATCCGTATATTGTAGCATTTAGATACCACAAGCCATTGGTGCAGGTTGATGGCACACACCTGTACAGAAAATATAAATGTACACTTCTAGTGGCGGTTGTACAAATAATGTGTTCTTCAGGTAACGTAAAATCACGAACCATTTTTTTTTATAAAATAAAACCCTAAACCTTCTATTCTTCTTTTTCCTCCCACACTTTCTTCAAACCCTTTTCCTCCTTCAGCGCATACTTTCTCAATGGAACCCACCCACCCTTACGTTTTGTTAAACTCTTCCCTCTTCCACCTGCGTTTTTCAATTTAAAGGCCCTCTTAACGCCCTCGACGAACATGTGTCGCGCATGTATACACGGTGCTGACAATTGCAACCTACAATTGTAGATTGACGACTGACAAACGCAACCTGTGTTTGATGACTTCCCAAGATAGTCAACACAGCAGGTTGCAGGGAGTTGGGACACGTTTCATCCACTGCATGGCCCTCTCTGACAAACGCAAACTGCATTTTGCAACTTTTACTTTTTCTGTATCACAAAAAACGTAACCTGCGTTTTTCAGGTTACTGTGTATCGCAGATCCACATTTGGGATTACACGCCATGCACTAATAATATTGCATATCACCATTTTTACCTCCATTAATAAATTAATTTATGGTAGTCATTCAATTGTCATTAAATGAAAAAAGAAGTGTTTGGTCATATCAATATTTTTGTAATAAACTAAACATGATTCTAGGACTGTCAAACGGATTAGTCCGGTCTATTTAGACCCAGTCCGTTAAGTTCGTGGGTTAAATAGGCTGGACCGTTTAATCCCGCTTCATTTTGCGGGCCATAATTTTTTAGTCCAGACCATTTATGGTCAGCCGGATGGGTTAAACAGGCCAACCCGTTTATTATTTTATTTTATTTTTTGAAAAATATTTTGACAAAAATTATCACTTTTAGGTCAAAAACCTTTTAAAAAAATAATATTTTTTAGTTGATAGGTTAGATTTTCGGGTCGAATCACGAGAAATATCGGCTAAAAGTGTAACTATTTTTGATAAAAAAAAAATATAAACGGGTCACCCCGTTTAACTCATATTTTTTTTTATTTAATCGGGTTTAGTCCGTTTAACCCAAAATTTAAACAGGTTTAATAGGCAAAGCCCACCCATTAAATGGATAAACGGATGAATTTGACCCATTTTAACGGTCCTACATGATTATAATTTCCAAAGCTGATGTAGGATTTTATTTTTTTTTTCATCAAAAGAGTTGATGTTGTAGAAAATAATGAATAAAAAGAACGTGAAAAAAGAAAAATTACAGAATTCAAACCCAAGAATAATCTCTATTGCTAATACAATGGCTCTATTCAAATTCGACAATAATCTTTATGAAATTATGATTATCTTTATATGTTATCATGTCTTTTGAACTAATTTAGGATTGAATTACAAAGATGTAAAGTATTCCATCAGAACCTACCATCAATATAAATGAAAATTCATAAATAGAGTTAATATTTTAAAAATTATAGACAAATAAATGTAAAAGCAGAGAATGAAAAACAAACATATACAAATGAATTTTTTTCAAATTAATTTTTAATTTAAAATTTAAAATACAAAAAATTGCATATTAAACAAATAATAATTATTTATATAATTTATTTAATTAATTAACTAAAATACAAAAAAAAAACCATATAAATATGTTTTGGTTACCGCTTAGATTTTACTGTTCTATTTTAGTCATTGATGTTGTGTTCTCTATTTTTTATAGTCTCACTATACATGTATTTTCTGTGTTCGTCATTCAATATTTTTCAGCGATCTACTATCTTCCATAATTTTCTCTTCTATATCCATTACTTCAACATCGATAATCACTAGAAACTCCACTGTAACTACTATGACTACCATTGCCATACTATTGTCACCACCTCATCTATCGCTGTAACACCCTATTATCACCATTGGCTTTTTCTCCACCGCGATGACTTTTTAGAATGTTAGAACTATAGGATATACTGACATTGTACAATAAATTTTCTATTTTTTGTGTGTATATAAATTCTGTTACGGTCCGGCCCAAACCTTCTGCTGGCTTGGGCCGACCCGAGCTCCACCCGACCCGGGCGGTCAGGGATAGGGCGCCCCATCGCCGACCCGGACACGCGTCCGTAACAACTCTTCCACAGTTGTGAAGGGAGCGCCTCAAGAGTAGTGGGCCTGCCTTTACAGGGCCCACCTCTGACAATATATAAGGGGAAGATTGGCTCTTCCCCCGAGGTACGTCACATATCACATTATCCTTTCTGCCTGCACATTTACTGACAAGAGCGTCGGAGTGTCTTTGCAGGTGGCACCCCCCTTTTTTCACACGAAGTACTCGGGACCTCGCGCATCTCCGGCCGGCAGTCCACGACCTGACGAGCCCCAACCGTCTCCCAAGATCTTCACCCGAACCGACCGGAAACCGACTAACCAAACATTGGCGCCATCTGTGGGGACTCGTCCATGGACCTTCTGCTAGTCGAAACGGAGGCAGGCCGCGAGGCCGTACCCGGAGGCGACGCCGCCGGGACGGAAACCCGACAACATCCGAGATCACCCCCGAGGGACGCAACCCAATCACATGAGAGACGCCCCTTTGGGGGGACCGGAGACAACCACGCCAGAATAATGCAAGAGCTACGCCATAGAATGCAAGACTTAGAACGCCGGTTAGCGGACCGAGAACGCGACCAGCGCACTCCAGAACAGAGTCACTCCCGATCTCGCTCCAGGAGCCATTCCCGACGCACGCCCAGCCCCCAGGTCGAGTCAGAAAGCACCGGGGAGAGAGGGCGCGCGAGAAGACGTCACGACCCTGTCATTTACGCCAGACGTGAAAGGTGACGTACGACGAACCGGGGGGACGAAGACGCTCGTCGGGAGAACGAATACCCGGAGACCCGTGATAATAGGGGCCACCCCATTCCACCGCTCCATACTCGAGGTCTGGCTGCCAAAACATTTTGACAAGCCAACGGACATGAGGTATGATGGAACGCAGGACCCCCCTGGAGCATCTAATGGTCTTCGAGGCCAGGATGAACTTAGAAGGAGTAGGAGACGAGGTAAGGTGTCGCGCCTTCCCGGTCACCCTGGTGGGACTTGCAATACGGTGGTTCAATAACCTCCTGCAGGGCTCGGTGACTCAATTCTCCGACATCAGCCATGCTTTCCCGGCTCAGTTCACAACCAGGATCGCGAAAGCCAAGCACCCGATCAATTTGCTAGGGGTGACCCAAAGAGCCGGGGAGCCAACCATGAAATACTTGGATCGTTTTAACGACGAGTGCCTGGAAATTGACGGTTTGACGGACTCGGTGGCGAGTTTATGTTTGACGAATGGGCTCCTGAATGAGGACTTCAGGAAGCACCTTACCACAAAGCCAGTCTGGACAATGCAGGAGATCCAGTGCGTGGCTAAGGAGTATATCAACGACGAGGAGGTCAGCCGGGTCGTGGCTGCCAATAAACGGCAACCCCCCTACAACCAAACCAGGCACCACGATGGTGGAGAAAGACAAAAGGAACACACTAGGGACGGCGGCTCGAGCAAGACGACAAAACCGTTTCCCCGAGTCGGGAAATTCACCAACTACACCCTCCTCGCGGCACCAATCACGGAGGTCTATCAACAGATAGCCGAGAAAAGGATACTATCGAGGCCCCGTCCTCTGAAGGACATGACGGGGGGAAACAAAAGCCTCTACTGCGAATATCACAAGGGGTACAGGCACAAGACCCAAGACTGTTTCGACCTAAAGGATGCCCTGGAGCAAGCAATCAGGGACGGGAAGCTTGCCGACTTCTCCCACCTCATAAGGGAACCGAGGAGACGGAACCGGGATCGCGAGGGTGAGGACAGGTCCAGGGCGACAAGACGACGTCAAGAACCAGAGGGAGACGACCACGGTCTCACGGTAGTAAATGTAGTAACTGCAAGGAATTCTGCCCCGAGGTCGAAATCGGCGCAGAAGAAAGACACCAAGGTCCTGGCGGTCTCCTCCTCATCTGCTAGAAGCTCCCGGGGACACCCATCCATCTCTTTTGGCCCCGAGGATCAATGGTTCGATGAGGTACCGGAAAGTCCCCTCATGGTTATCACAGCCAGAGTCGGAACCGGACTGGTCAAACGAATCCTAGTGGACACGGGGGCGGACTCGAACATCATGTTTTGCAACGTCTTCGACGCCTTGGGACTACATGATGCCGACCTGGCGACCCACCAGCACGGTGTGGTAGGGTTGGGTGATCACTTCATTAAGCCAGATGGGATCATCTCACTACCGACCTCCCTTGGACAAGGACAGAGGCGAAGAACGGTAATGGCCGATTTTGTTGTCTTACGAGATTCCACTGCTTATAATATCATCCTGGGGAGAAAAACCATCAATGACCTCGGGGCAGCGATTAGCACGAAACTGCTCGTAATAAAGTTTGTTACCGATGACAGATTCGTAGGGTCCATCAGAGGAGACTTGGAAACGGCAGTCGCTTGCGACCACACCAGTCTCTCTCTTAGGAAAAAATCCAAAGAAGCATCTGGGGTTTTCCTTGCCGACCTGGATGCTAGGATAGATGACAAGCCCAGACCTGAGCCAGAAGGGGACTTGGAAAAATTTAGGGTTGGCGACGAGGACGAGAAGTTCACGTTCATAAACAGAAACCTCCCCCATGAATTAAAAGAACCTTTGATGAAGATGATCAGAGCCAACGCCGACCTCTTCGCCTGGACACCAGCCGATATGCCAGGGATAGACCCCCAGCTCATGTCACGCCATCTGGCCGTCAAGCCAGAGGCCAAGCCAGTGGCTCAGAGGAGGAGAAAGATGTCACAAGAAAGGGCAGAAGAGGTGGCCAGGCAGACAGCCAGCCTCCTTGAAGCAGGGTTCATCCGAGAGCTGGACTACTCGACTTGGCTGTCTAACGTGGTTTTGGTGAAAAAACACAGTGGGAGGTGGAGAATGTGCGTGGACTACTCCGACCTCAACAAGGCATGCCCTAAGGATTGCTACCCCCTGTCCAACATTGACGCACTCGTCGACGCAGCAGCGGGATACCAATACCTGAGCTTCATGGACGCCTACTCTGGGTACAATCAGATACCGATGCACCGACCCGACGAGGACAAAATGGCGTTCATAACGCCAGGAGGGATCTATTGTTACAAGGTGATGCCGTTCGGTCTAAAAAATGCTGGCGCCACGTACCAAAGACTGATGAACAAGATATTCAATGAGCTCATAGGCAAGACAGTAGAAGTCTACGTGGACGATATCCTCGCAAAAACCGCACGACCCGATGACCTCCTAAGAGACCTAGGGGATGTGTTCGCCTCCCTCCGACAGCACGGCATGAGGCTCAACCCGCTCAAGTGCGCCTTTGCCATGGAAGCTGGGAAGTTCTTGGGGTTCATGATCACCCAAAGAGGGGTAGAGGCCAACCCTGAGAAGTGCCAAGCGATTCTCCAGATGAAGAGTCTGGGTTGCATCAAAGACGTCCAGCGGCTGGCAGGAAGGCTGACGGCGTTATCCCGTTTCCTCGGCGCATCGGCAGCGAAAGCCCTGCCCTTCTTCAATCTAATGAAAAAGGGGATAGCATTTGAATGGACCCCAGCCTGCGAGGAAGCATTCAACCACTTCAAGGAAACCCTAGCAACACCTCCGGTGCTCGGAAAGCCCAAAGCCGGAGAGCCACTCTACCTCTACCTAGCAGTAACAGAGGAAGCACTTGCAGCAGTGCTCGTAAGAGAAAAAGGGAAAGCCTAGCAACCGATTTACTTCGTAAGCAGGGCCCTACAAGGAGCAGAGCTGAGGTACAGCAAACTGGAAAAACTGGCGCTCACACTCCTAACCTCCTCTCGAAGGTTGAGGCAATACTTCCAGGGTCACTGTGTGGTCGTCAGAACGGATCAAGCGATCCGTCAAGTACTCCAAAAACCCGATTTGGCTGGAAGGATGATGACCTGGGCCATTGAGCTGTCCCAATACGACTTGCACTATGAGCCCCGTCACGCAATCAAGGCACAGGCAATGGCAAATTTCTTAGTAGAGGTAACGGGCAATCCTCCCGAAGAAACGGGCACACGGTGGAGGCTCCACGTAGACAGGGCCTCCAACCAAACGTCCGGGGGAGCCGGGGTCATCTTAGAAAGCCCGGCAGGAGTCATCTACGAACAATCGACCAAGTTCGAGTTCCCTGTGTCGAACAATCAAGCGGAATATGAAGCCCTCTTAAGCGGGCTAATACTAGCTCGGGAAGTCGGGGCGACGAAGGTCGAAGTATGCAGTGACTCACAGGTCGTCACCTCGCAGGTAAGCAGAAGCTACCAAGCCCGGGACCCCCTCCTGCAAAAATACTTGGAAAAGGTTAAAGAAATGACAAGTCAGTTCCAAGAGGTCACGATCCAACACGTCCCAAGAGAAAGGAACACACGGGCGGACCTCCTGTCCAAACTAGCGAGCACGAAGCCAGGAGCGGGTAACCGGTCTCTCATCAAAGGCATGATGAAGGAGCCAACGGTCGCCCTCCATTTGACGAAGTCAAGCCCCTCATGGTTGGACCCCATCACAAACTTCTTGGAACTCGGCAAGCTGCCTGACGATGAGAAAGCGGCCAAAACATTGAGAAGGGAGGCGGCCAGATATGCAATCATACAAGGGCAACTGTTCAGAAAGGGGCTCAGCTAGCCCCTATTGAAGTGCTTGCACCCCGACCAGACGAACTATGTACTTAGAGAAATCCACGAGGGTTGTTGCGGCCACCACATCGAGGGCAAAGCCCTAGCGAGGAAGCTCATCCGAGCCGGATACTACTGGCCATCAATGATGAAAAACTCGAGGGAATTTGTCAGAAAGTGCATAAAGTGTCAACAAAACGCCAACTTCCACAAGGCGCCGGCTTCCGAGCTGAGCCTGCTGACGACCACACGACCTTTCGCTCAATGGGGAGTTGACCTTCTGGGACCTTTCCCGATTGGCCCAGGGCAAGTCAAATACCTCATAGTTTCCATCGACTACTACACCAAATGGATAGAGGCTGAGCCACTGGCCAGCATATCTTCCTCCAACTACCGGAAGTTCATGTGGAGGCAGGTGATAACCCGTTTCGGTATCCCGGAGGTCGTCATTTCGGATAATGGGACGCAATTCACTGACAAGAAGTTTACGGAGTTCCTCACCGGCCTAGGAGTAAAACAGAAGTTTTCCTCAGTGGAACACCCCCAGACAAATGGACAAGTGGAGTCCGCAAACAAAGTCATCTTGCTTGGCCTCAAGAAACGCCTAGACAACAAGAAAGGCGCATGGGCCGACGAGCTCGCTTCGGTCCTATGGTCCTACCGAACAACCGAGCAAAGCGCTACGGGGGAAACCCCTTTTCGCCTAACGTACGGGGTCGACGCGGTAATACCCGTTGAAATCGGCGAACCGAGCCCGCGGCTACTACTCGCAGGTGTGGACGAAGCGGTGGAAAAGGACCTGGTGGAGGAGACGAGGGAGATGGCCCACTTGTCAGAAACGGCGTTGAAATAAAGAATAGCCCTGCGCTACAACGCTAAAGTCCTCAGGAGGGATTTTGAGGAAAGAGACCTCGTCCTGCGACGCAACGACGTCGGTCTACCGACCCTTGGAGAAGGGAAGCTGGCGGCAAATTGGGAAGGTCCCTACAGAATTAAAGAAGTGCTTGGCAAGGGTGCCTACAAGCTCGAGAGACTTGACGGCAAAGAAATCCCTAGAACATGGAATGCAGGTAACTTGAGGAGGTTCTACTCCTAACTCGGGCACACCGACCAGGAGGCCTAACGGGCTCATATATGCTTGCTTTGTTCACATGTTAATTTTTAGCCCTTGTTACTTTTTAGCTATTTACTCCTATCGAATACTTGCCATGTTAACAAACTTGTCTAGCTGACGATTAATTCTCACTTGTCAAAATATTTTCTTACTTATCTGTTGCTTCCCAATACGTGTTTCACACGATTGCGTCCTAAAATGGCAGCCCGGGACTGATCACCCCGGGAACCATTTGGACCACAGCCATAACTAACGGCGGCGACAACACGACCAAAGCGGTCCAAAACCATTACCAATGTAAAACGGCAAAACGGGCACAAGCAATAAGCCCACCCCGAAAAGGCGGTAATGAAAACAGTACAACAAACAAAGACAAAAGATAATAATGACAAACCGGCCAGACGACTAAGATAAGCACAAGTTGTAAAGTTTCAAATTACAAAACGTTCAGCAAAATGATCAACAAATCCACACTAAAATATCCAAGTTACAACAGATCACTTCCTAGGCATGTCAACAATCTTGCCATCTTGAATCATCTTGAAGACCCCAATGGCCGACGTGTCAAAGTCGGGAGCCACGATCTTCACCTGAGCCTTCAGGGCATCCTCAGTCATAGAAATCGCGTTCTTCCCTTGCTCTTTGGTCGCTTTCAGCTTCTTCCTGAGCTCCTCGACCTCGACTTTAGCGGCTTTAGCCGACGACACGGCTTGGTCACGCTCTTTTTCCAAGACCGCCACCCGACCCTGAGCGGCGTTCAGCTGGCTCTCCAAGGTCATCTCCCGCTCAGCTAAACGGGCCACCGTCTCGTCGGAAGCCTTCAATTTCTCCTCGGCAGATGTCGTCTTTTCCTCGGATGCCTTGACCTTCTCCCCCATCTCGGACAACTGGCTCTGGAGCAGCTCAACCTGCACCTTGAAATCATTGTTTGCCTTGGCAGAAGATTCGAGCTTCTTCCGGAGGGCCTGCATTCCCGACAACTCAAACTCAGCCTTTCGAGCTATCACGGCCCCCCGGAGCAAAGTCCGGTACATCCATCTCGCCTGTCCAGCCAGGTCGGTTCCATGAAAATGCTCCTCCGTCCCAGGGATCAGCTGCGAGTCGATAAAGGTTGTAGCATCGAAATTTCTCTCCATGATGGTGAGAGTCCCCTCCGGGCTCGCAGACGCCCTCCGCCTCTTAGGGGTGTGGATGAGTTCCACATCATCATCTTCCTGATGGACAGAGGATGAGTGCCCGCCAACGACGACCTCGGGAAGGGGAGAAGCCTGCGCCCCTTCTGGGTTCTTGCCCGACATGTTGGTATCCTGAGGAGAGGGCACAGACTGACCCTCCTTCTCCCCGGAAGGCCCCTCCGACTTCCTGGCGTCTTTCTCTTCGGCCTTCTCCTCGTCACTTTCCTCGAAGAAGGTCTTCATCAAATTTTCAAGCCCTGTCAGAGGCAGACATCTCCACTGCAGCAAACAGATAAACGCGTCAGTCGTCAGATCAAGAAAAACAAGCAATAATAAACAGTACGAACACGAAACAAATCGACTCACGGATATAGCTCCTGGCGGCCTCCCGTTCACCCATGAGAAGATGGGGGTTCACGGGGTTCTTCCCAAAGAGGGCAAACAACACATCAGCTATTTTCTTATCTACAGGGGACATCCCTTTGTACGTCACCTTAATAAACGAATTAGACCCCGCCCCAAAACTCCAATATGTTGGGATGAGGCGCTCCCCCTCTAACGATAACCAGAAGGGATGGCGACCTTTAACAGGGCAAACTTTGAAGAATTTGTCCTTGAACCCATGGTAAGAGTCCTCGAACAGACCAAATATGCTCCGACCTTGGGCGGACCGGAAAGAAAGGAACCCTTTCCTCGCCTTCCCTTGTTTGGAGGGGTTGGTGAGGTTGAAGAAAAAGAGGAAGACATCCACTGACGCCGGCAGCTCGAGATATTCACAGACCATCTCGAAACAGCGGATAGAAGCCCAACTGTTCGGATGGAGCTGCGAAAACAGTACTTTGAGATCAAGGAACTAAGAAAGACGAAGGATTACCTGAATTTGTTGCGAGGAACTAAGAAAGACGAAGGGAAGATGCGTGAGGATATCACACCAGTGCTCTGAGATCTTCGAAAGAGGGAGGAAGAGATAGCAAGACGATAGAAGAAGCAGGAGTGTAAAAAAGAGGAATAAAGCGAAAACGAACCATTTAAAACTATCCCCAGGGAGCGCGAAAGACTGGGGGCAAAATAGTTTTTGCGTACGGGGATTCCCAACCCATTATGAGCATTCAATGCTCAGCACGGAGAACGAAGCGCTGAACGGTTACCTCAGTAACCAAAGGACACGCGCGCAGGGGACACGTCCCCCCTACGAGCGGCCGATCCGGCGACGACCTATGAAGAGAGAAAGAACGCACCACAAATAGTCCTCACGGCTACCACTGGCGCGTGGGGGCACTGTTACGGCCCGGCCCAAACCTTCTGCTGGCTTGGGCCGACCCGAGCTCCACCCGACCCGGACACGCGTCCGTAACAGCTCTCCCACAGTTGTGAAGGGAGCGCCTCGAGAGTAGTGGGCCTGCCTTTACAGGGCCCACCTCTGACAATATATAAGGGGAAGATTGGCTCTTCCCCCGAGGTACGTCACATATCACATTATCCTTTCCGCCAGCACATTTACTGCAAGAGCGTCGGAGTGTCTTTGCAGGTGGCACCCCCCTTTTTTCACACGAAGTACTCGGGACCTCGCGCATCTCCGGCCGGTAGTCCACAACCTGACGAGCCCCAACCGTCTCCCAGAATCTTCACCCGAACCGACCGGAAACCGACTAACCGAACAAATTCTATAATCTGTACCTCTAACTTAGATTAAAAACAAGAATAGAAAAATAGAATTAGTGAATTGAAAAAAAAATGAAAAAAAAATAGAAGAAGAGAAAATAAAAATGATAACAAAACAAAATTTGAAGAAGAGAAGAAAATTTTTTTTTTTATTTTGAATTCAAAATTTAAAACTTGAAATTTCATACTTATACATTATGTGAAATCAATGACATGGGATTATAGAAGGCATAAAATGATGTTGATTGGCTAAGATAGAAGCATTGTTGAGAATTAACTTGATGAAAGACACGTCAGAATTTTACTACTAAAAATATTTGTTTTATGTATTTAATTGAGTGCTATTAAATTGAATAAATTTTTTTTAGCATGTTTAGTAATTTTTTAATAATAAAAGTAAAAGAATTAATTTTTTTTGAAAAATTATAAAAAAATATTTTTACATAATAAATAAATAAAAAATATTTTTATATTATTATATTTAAAATAATTAATAAATAAAAATATTTTTTTATGAAATATTTAAATATAAAATTATTTTTATTTTATTATAAATCTTTTAAAAAAATAATTTTAAAAAAAGATGTTTTTTTTTTTTAAATTTACCCAAACAAATCTTATAAAAATATTACAGGATATATTTATAGTTTTATCTTATTTATTTATAATATCTTACAAACATTTTAATTCCAGTCATCTAATAATAGTATACCATATTACTTTATAAGTAGTCACCAAAAAAAAATATTACTTAAAAAGTAACTTGAAAGAGAGTGAATCAACTAGGGGAGCACCCACCAAAGCCATTCTTATTCCCTCGCTCGCTGATCAGCAATAAAAGCATGAAGCACTCCTAAGCGAAACCTCGTCATTGGGATTTGTGAACGCCGCGAAGCAGCAGATCACAAATTCGCTCCCAACATAACCCTCGACAGCTTTTAACTAAACCTCTACCTAGGGCACGGCACGGCACACAGCAATTTCACCACCACTAACATTGAAAACCAATAATAACTGAATTCCAAACGCAATTCACATAACCAACCCTTACAATCTTAATCTTATTCTTCTTCTTCTCTTTTCCATGGCGGATCCCGCCTCCTCTCCCGCCGTAACCCTAGAACCCAAACCCCAGCACACTGAATCACAACCTGATCCAGCTCCACCTTCCACATCCCTATCTCAATCTCCGGCTCCCGCAAACCCTAATCCCAATCCCACTCTGCTCTCCGCGCCACCGCCCGCGCCGCCGTTGCAGCAGCACCATCCCACCTTCTCCTACGTGCCGCCTCAGGTCTCCGCTGGACCTCCCTTCGCGCCTCCCGCCGCCCCCTCCTTCCGGCCGCTGCCTCCTCAGGCACCGCACTTCTCCCCGTTGCCAAATCCATCCGGAGGCGCCGCTCCGCCGAGCCTTGCCTACCAGAATCCGTCGATTCCACCTCCTGGTGTTAGCTCTGCGGCTGCAATGGCTCCCGGCGTCGCCTCTTCTGCCGGTGGCGTTGCGGTTCCGGTGTCTGTGCCGCACATGCAGCCAATGATGTCGTATCAGGTTCCTCCCGGCCAGCCCGCCATCCCAACCCTGAGACCGCCCTACGCGATGCCAAACGGTTACGCCGCCATCCCGGGTGCTCCTCAAACGGGTGTACCTCCTGCTGGTGGGTTTTGTTGCTTCCATAGTTCAACTGTTTATTATTGTTAATTGCTCAATTATTATTATTTTTGTTGTTGATATTTTGTGATTATGCGTGTTTGTGCATTTAGTGCTTGTTCCGAATCGTTGATGTCAATGTGATATGTTTTTGCTTGCGTTAAGATTGATAATTAGTAGTATTTTACTAGCACTTTGAAATGTAAGGAGGCTGTTGACTGTTTCAGCAAAAGACAAGGAAAAGAAAACCTTTTTTTTTTTACTGGTACATCTTATAATAATTCAGGATTTCGTAGTGTGGGAGGAGTTTGTTTCAGATGAATTGGGGAGGGATTAAGAAAAGTTGTTGTTGGTCGAGAAAGGGGTATCGATGACAGGATGTTTTCTCCTACAGTGTCTTGACTCTCTTGATTGAATTCGGTGAGAAAGGTTGGGAGGCTTCATATTGCTTACAGACCTACATCTACAACAGTACAACTCGTTTAAATTTGGTATGCACGTGTTTGCCAGGTTTCTTGCTTTGTCTTTTACTAAAATTGGAAATGAAAGTTTACAAAGAGTGATACTCACAATGGGAAAATAATATTTGTTCTTCTGTCGATGTAAATAATATATGGTTGTGTCATGCTCATTTTAGTAGGCTACTTTGTGCTAGTTGTAAGAGTACTTTCCCTTCAATGGTTTTATGAATTCCAGAAGTCGACCATGTTTGCAACTGAATGCACGTTGGCCTTGTGTGCTAAGGTATTGCAATCTTTTCAATTCTCTATCTTTCCTCTATTGCACTTTCATTTCCCATTTTTAATGCTGCGACATGGGTTCTATATATATAGTTAAAAGAACCACTTAGAATTCAACTAGAATTTCTTCTTATTTAAACCAAGCGTACATGAGACGTGGATAGTCTCATGTCACATGTGCTTTGGTTGATGGGATAGTTTGAGAAGCCCACTATATTACAAGTGATCTAGAAAAGGTAAGCGCTTTCTACATAACCGTAAATTTCAAACTCGATAGTATTTCTTAATGTTTTCTTCAGGTTGTCATTTCAGCTGGTGATTGTTGGCTGTGCTGCCATCTCTATTATGCTTTTGATGTGTGGTAACAGCATTCCATTGTTCTTGTCGCATTTTTCCACATATATCCTTAGTGTTGTATTGATTAGGTTATAATGCACATCCATTTATGACCCTTTCTAATATATTTGCATAGATGTTTTTGTATATCTGTACAGGAATGCCTCGTTATCCTCCTCCATATGGAACTATGGTTCGTCCTGTATATCCTCCTCGAGTACCTGGAGCGGTTAATGTTCTCCCGGTATCACGTCCCCCTGTTGCAGGGGTACCTCCAGTTCGCCCTATTATTCCTCCTGTTGTCAGACCTGTGGTTGCTCCTAGTGTTACTCCAGCTGAGAAGCCACAAATCACGGTTTATGTTGGCAAGATTGCACCTACTGTGGAAAATGATTTCATGCTTTCTATTCTTCAGGTAAGTTGTGACTATTTTGTCCTTGTGTCTGGGGAGTGGAGATTTTTTTTATATTTTTTTTTTGTATACAACATTTATTAAGACAGTTTTCTTTCTCTGAAGTTATGTGGACCAGTTAAGAGCTGGAAACGTCCTCAGGATTTATCGAATGGAACGCCTAAAAGCTTTGGCTTTTGTGAGTTTGAGACTGATGAAGGGGTTCTTCGTGCCTTGCGTTTGCTTACTAAATTAAATATTGATGGGCAAGAGCTAATGGTATATCTTCATTTTCATAGCACTTATTTGTTTTGCTGTTGTGTTTACATTAATCTTGTTATCAAATTACTTGATATTGTCTGTCACTATGAATGATAAAGGGTTAACTGGGTATTTTATTTGTCATTATACAATTGTTCCTGCAATCCTTTTGCTTTGACAAGAGCTGTGGTTCTCTTAAAAAAAACTGAACTTGTGCATGACTATTCTCCATTTTCTTTTTCTGATTGGTTCTATATCTGAGCCATGCATCCTTTTATATTTGGTTGACAGCTGAACATCAATGAAACTACGAAAGAACATCTGAAGCGGTATGTTGCGAAAAAAACTGAAGATTCAAAGAAAAAAGAAACCCAGGTAGCAGGTGCTGAAAAAGATGATGAAGGTGCACAACCTTCTGATGGTGGTGGGAAATCTGATGCCGAGGACTTAAAGAAAGAGGATAGTGATTCACATAACAAGGAATCCCTTGATTTTGCTACCTTCGGCATTGTCACTGATGATGATAGGGAAGCTGATCGAGAGGCTTTGGAAAAGATTACGAACATGATAGAGGAGAGGTTGAAAACAAGACCTTTGCCTCCACCGCCTGCACAGACGCCTGGTGATGGCTCTGCAATAACTTCAGAACAACCAGCTAAAACAAGAGATGGAGATTCTGATGAGGCTATGGGGAGGAATGGTGAGATTTATTGTAGACAAAAGTCGCATTATCTGTTTCTTTTGATACGTCGAGATCATATTATATCAATGAGATACATTGTCCTTTGCAGTTCTTTCTTTTATTGCTTTTCCCCCCCTTCTGAAAAATTTATCAGGAGATTACTGTTCAATTTTTGTAGAAGGAAATGAAGATAAAACTGAAAAAGATGCAAACAGTGACATCAAACAAACTAGTGAACATGATAAGCCTGAGACCCCTGATAGAAGGCATGACAGGAGAAGCAGAGAGAGGGACCGAGATAGGGAACTAAAACGGGAAAAGGACAGGGAGCTTGAAAGATATGAACGAGAAGCAGAGAGGGAACGTATTAGGAAAGAAAGGGAACAAAGAAGGAGGATTGAGGATGCTGAGCGTCAGTATGAATCATGTTTGAAAGAGTGGGAGTATCGAGAAAGGGAGAAAGAGAAAGAGCGCCAGTATGAAAAGGACAAGGAAAAAGAAAGAGAACGCAAACGGAGAAAGGAGATACTATATGATGAAGAAGATGAGGACGACGATTCAAGGAAGCGGTGGCGTAGAAGTGTATTAGAGGAGAAGAGAAAGAAGAGATTGCGTGAAAAGGAAGACGACTTGGTTGACAGACAAAGAGAAGAGGAAGAAATTGCCGAGGCCAAGAAGAAGGCAGAGGAGGATCAGCAACGGCAACAGCAGAGAGATGCACTGAAACTGTTATCTGACCATTCTATAAATGGCGGTGAAAAAGCCATGGCTACTGAAGAGGCTGCCAATGAAGTAAAAAATGTTGTTACAGAACACAATAATGCAGTTGATTATAATCATGAAGGCCATATAGGTAATTTTTATAAGCCTTATTCTCTGTTATTTCTTTTACTCTCTCATTGTATTAACAATCGGATGCTTTACATGGCAGGTGATGTCAATTCACTAAACGCTATGAATGATGAATCAGCCATGGCATCTGTCTCAGAAAATGATGCACGATCAAGTGCAAATGCTCCTGCAAAGAAGTTGGGATTTGGTCTAGTTGGGTCCGGAAAAAGAACAACTGTCCCTTCTGTTTTCCACGAGGAGGAGGATGATGATGCACACAAGGACAAAAAAATGAGGCCTTTGGTTCCAATTGATTATTCAACTGAGGAACTGCAAGCTGTTCAACCTACTTCCGCTGGGCCAACACCTCCAAATTTGGCTGCTGCTGCAGAATTTGCAAAGCGTATATCCAGTGCTAATCTCAAAGAAGAGAAGCTTGATGGAGAACGAGATAGAAGTAAGCGTTCAAGTGAGAAGTCTAATCACCGAGACAGGGACAGGAGTGATGAAGATGGCACCCACAACAGAGATGACCACAAGGAGAAAACTGACCGTGACAGAGATCGAGATCATGGATTGGACAAAGTAAAGACCTCGGATAACAAGAGACTCTTGGATGCAAAACAGTTAATTGATATGATTCCAAAGACCAAGGAGGAACTGTTCTCGTATGAGATAAACTGGGCAGTGTATGACAAGGTATGTGATTCTTAACTGTGGATGCATTTGGACTTGTGCGATTACTTGCTCTTGATATATCTGGAAGATGTTTGTTTTACCTCTTTTCCATATGGTGCTGGATAGGAGATGGGTACAACTGTACAAGCCCTATTTTTAGGGGTGGTAGGGGTGGGTTTTGGTGTGGGAAGAAAGGTTGAACATATTCTGGTTTCTATTAGAGTATATTTTTGGCATCGTTAATGGGGGCACCATATGAAAAGTGTTGAAACTTTTAAAAGTTATGAAGATTCTGTAGAATGATTTTGCAAATAACTTACCACAATACGTTTAGAAGGAAAACCATGACCTATTCTTCATAGTCTATTTTGTGCATGTTTTTTTGAATTGCAAAACATTAATAACTGGATAGAGTGCACAATGGATGTACGATGGAGTATTGACTATGGATAGAGGAGTCCTAGACAATATTTTTGGGATTGAAATTTTTGTGCTGATTGAGCTTAAAAAATTCTTGCATTTTTATTGTCATTTATATTTTGGTGGTTTGTCTTTGTGTTGTGTAGCCGATAAGAAAAAAGAAAAGTTCATTGTGCTCCAAATTGTTGACTTAATATCTTATTTTTCAGCATCAGTTGCACGATAGAATGAGACCGTGGATTTCAAAGAAGATCAAAGAGTTTTTGGGGGAAGAAGAAAATACATTGATAGATTACATTGTTTCCAGTACGCAAGAACATGTGAAAGCATCCCAGATGCTAGAACGTCTTCAAATAATTTTAGATGAAGAAGCTGAAATGTTTGTTCTCAAGATGTGGAGGATGCTTATCTTTGAAATAAAGAAGGTAGAGACGGGGCTTGCTTTGAGGACGAAATGATGATTTCTCTCAGGATTTTAAGTTTAGAGTTCTGCTGGATTGAGATTTTTACCACCGTCCCCATGTCTTCATCCTAAATTGTAAATTAATTGCATGACCGGTTAGCCATAAACAATTTAATGTAATTTTTTCTGTCTCTACTGAATACTGATCCGAGATTCAATTAGGCTTTTGGATAAATTCGTTTCCTTTAATGAGAAGGCTGCACTTTTTGTCATGTTGAGAATAGTGTAAAAGTTAGAACTTCGGTGTTGGCCGTTTTTCTTTTGTTTGTCAAGTGAAGTAGTGAACTGTGAACAGTACATAGTCCTTGGCTGCATGAAAGAAAGGGGTGTCACCCTAACTTCATAATGATTACACTCTCTGATCATAAACAATTTGAGTTGTCTAATTTTGCTCTGAACGTTACTCAGACTTACGTTGATAGCTTTGGAGATGAGAAGTTGAGAACGTGGAACAGAATATGTAATAGTAGAGTAGAGAAGAGAATAGTGCAATCACACTATTCATATTTTGTAAAATGATATTCTTTAGCCATCAGTGTAGAGTAGAGTAGAGAATAGTCTTGAAATGGAGAAGGTAAAAGAATTAAAAATTTGTGGATGGATTTTTGTTGTGTGTTTTTGTCATTCTGAATATGGTGGCTATTCACTTATTCGTATGAAGATATAAAAATAATAATAAAAATGTAGATATGCATTGCATTAAAATAGTTCAATGTTGACAATTTACCTATAAAAGAAGTAAACTAAATATCCATCAAAGATTGAATTAACTTGACAAAGCTATCCAATAGATTACAAATTTTATGTAGTTTTATCGAATGTTTTGGGTGATTTTATTAAATTAATCCAATATTTGATGGTTAGAATTATTCGTCCTTAGTCTTTCATGATAAAAAAAAAACAATAGTTTAGAATTATTCTTGCTTAAATCCTTTTTTTTTTCTTTTTTTTTTTTTTGCTTCCAATGCATGAAACAACCGGCATTTCTTGTTCCTATTATCCTATATGGAAATGTAACAAGCACACGCGTAGCTGAAAATAGAAATGTTACATACATAAATTCCAAATGCACGGCAATTCATTAGAAGCGGCAGGTTGAAAACTACATAATTTTTTGCTGAAGAGAGGAAAATGACAATAAGGACCACCTTGAAGCCATTTGCTCAATTCTCATGCCTTCAACTTCACATAACTCCAACTCCAAGGTAGCGTATCTACTACTTGTATTAATAATTTGTAAAATCTTTCATATCCCTATCTTATATATATTGGTTTCATCTAAAAAGTGTCATAATATTTGACATTTTCATAGTTTAGTAACCATTTATTGTTTACATCGAAATCAACATGCAGACCATGTTAGATTTCTCAAGCTCTAATGTAATAATGATGTTTCAATGGAAAGAGTTCATGCTTTTATTCAATACCTTTATTCTTTTGTGTTCTCAAACTTATTCTGCCAGCACCAATTGTGTCCTTAACATTCAATACTCTTCAACCTTGAGTAACTCAAACTGTGAACATCATAGTTGGGGAGGATTCATCAATACTTGTTGTCAACCACTTTTTGATGATTATCTATATGCCTTGGGGCATCATGCTAACAAAACTGGAAAGATATTTTTGAACCCCTCAGAGCAAGAAAACTGCTTCGTGCCGGCGAAGAATTTTAAGCTCTGCGGCGGGGTCAAGAAGTTGACAAGGGGAGCTGGCGGTTGCTCTGATTACACTGTTATGGATGTCACCAAGAAGCTTGGTGAAAATTTAAGGAGATTAGATGAAGATTGTATGAATGACAAGCCAAATGGAAACTGCAGTTCATGCTTGAAATCATGGGAGGATATAGTTGTAAGATCAGAGGATACAAAGGAATCAGAATCACAGAGTTTCAGTGATGATGTTTGTAGGTTTGCTGTTCTTATCTCAATGACAAGCATCAAAGTTTATGATAGAGAATCAATTCAGAAAGTTTATAAATGTATAGGGGGAAACACCATTTCTGAAGGTGAGGTCTTAAACTATAGTTTGATAGTGTCTTTTAAGATTTTAGTATACATATTAAAAATTCATTAAAATTACATAATAGTATACAACAGATGTTTATAGACTTAATATGCATGTTGATGAACCTCTCACAGATAAGCAAGAAATTCAAGCAAAGGGGGGCAATGCTAAGCCAGGTATATAGTTTCAGCCTTATAACATGTGAGACATAAATTCTCTCCTTAGATTCATAATAGATTATGTAAAAGAATATGATGACTACAGGTCTCAAGATTCTAGCCTTTGCTTTAACTGGAGTCACAGTAGTAGTACTTCTTGCAGCACTTGCATTTTTTGTCAAAAGAAAAAGAGGTGCTACAACTCCCACATTACTAGAAGGTACTCATGAAAAAATAGCCTTCTAAATTTTCTTTTATGGTCCTGAAACATTTATTTCCTTATCTCTTATTTGACACCATGATATGATGTAATTCAGTTTATGAGGATTCAGCATCAGTTAAAATAACTTTGAAGGATGTTTATGTAGCAACTAACAATCTCAGCGCCGCGAATTTCATTGGCCAAGGTTCGGCAGGTAAGAATATGCCTTGAGATATATGGGATTTGATATCATCAGGTAAATAATATACAAGTTCAAGAGTTTGATTAACAATGTTAGTGTTAGTTTTCTGTATTTACATTTATGATCAGATTAAGTTAGAAAAGAAAACTGTCTTCATAGGAATTGTACCATAAACTACACAATGATGACAAGGAAAATGATAACAGTCATGTTCATATTAAGCTGAGATAATAATATTATTCATGAATCATAAAACCTGTAACATGAAATGAAAAAAATCTCCATTTTTGATTTTTTGTTTCAATTCCAGGGAAAGTGTACAAAGGTATACTCTCCAATGGTCTACATGTTGCAGTGAAACATATTACCAATGGAAGTTACATGGAAACATTTGTTAGAGAAGTGAAAAGCCTTTCCCATGTTAAACATCCGAACCTTGTTACGCTGCTCGGATACTGCGAAAACAATGAATCTGAATGCTTCCTAGTCTATGAACTGTGCTGCAATGGAAGCCTGTCACATTGGCTATTTGGTAATTATTTTTCCTTCTAAGCTTCCTCTGTCCATACAAGTTCTTGAACTGATTAGTTAACTGTGACAGACTATGATAAAGTTCTTTCATGGATTCAAAGACTAGAGATTGCTGTTGATAGTGCAAGAGGCCTCAAGTTTCTACAAACCTACCCAGGTGGCTGCATTGTTCACCGTGATATAAAGGTATACAATCTTATCTGGGATTTTAAGGCCATTGAATCTTAAGAAAGAAGCTAGTCAAATAGAACTCACATTTCTTTGTAATGTATGGTTTATGATCAGCCAGCAAACATTCTTCTTGATGCCAATTTTCAAGCAAAACTTTCAGACTTCGGGTTGTCCAAGGTTATGGAAGTGGATCAATCCTATGTGAGCTCCGAAGTGAGAGGAACATTTGGCTATATAGATCCTGAGTATCGGACAAATCACCATGTGAATGCCTCTGGAGATGTTTACAGCTTTGGCATAGTGTTGTTGCAAGTTCTATCAGGACAAAGGCTCCTTCACAGCAATTTTCACAGACCAATGTCACTAAGTAAAATGGTGAGAAATCATAATATCAGTAATTTAGTATAACAGTTGATTGATGATTTACTAACCAAAAAATAAAATGGCCCACAAAAATATTTCAAGGACTAAAATTGTGAAGACTAAAATAGTGTACTTAGCAATTTTAACACTAAATTACCTTTGACATTTTTTATGATCCTAGGATGTGTATCTGACAAACTAGATCTATAAGTACCAAACTAGCATTTACCATAATTCATCCATGGATTTGGATTTTCAGGCCAAAGATTCTGCTAGAGGTGGCGATATTTCAGAATTTGCAGACCCTAAACTCAATGGAGAGTATTCTGCAGAAGCATTTGGCATCATACTGAAGCTAGCTTTGTCTTGCATAGGGCTCAAGGAACAAAGGCCCTCTATAGCAAAAGTGTTACATAGTCTAGAAAAGGCACTAGATATCTCATCATCATAATAATCACACTCTATTACATTATCTAGAATATATATGATCAAAAGGAAAGAACAGAAATTGTTGTATAGACAATTATGAACATCTATGCATTTATTTGTTTTCTAGCCACATAAAATATTATGTGAAGCATGTTTTATATATCAAAATAAATAACCAAAAAATAGAAGTTATTAAGCAGCTATGGAACTTGGCAGAGTAAGCAGTAATTAAGCATAGGCACAAGCTGGCAAAAAAGTGGAGTTTTGATTTCTCTAGTTTCCATGCTTTATTTTGGAAAGTATATATGAAGCCATAAGAAGAAAAACATGTCCTTAAAATTGAAAATAACATACAAACAAACAAAAGCAGATCACATATTTTACTTGAAGAAGAACAGAAATTGATTGTCAGACATAAACAAACAAGAGTAAATCCTCTCTCATTCTTCTTGAATTGTGAAAACTACTTAGTCTATAGGGCAGTTCACTATTTATGTAGGCATAAAAAAAATCCTAAATAGTATCTAAAATAGTTGATATTTAATTATATTAAAACATATCTTATCTTATCACAAATGATTTGTTCCTCAAGATTAAATAGCCTTAAAATAAATCCAAATATTAATAATAGCAATAATACCAAATTAAATCAACCCACATATTTTGCAATCATATCCATATCTCTAACTTGCATATATGGAATCCAATTAAACCGAATCTATTTTAAATAACTACGTTACATGTACACTAAATCAACCACCTGAATTAAATATATTTTGATATATAAAATATACATTAAAAATAAATTTAACACTATATATATTTATTTTACAATTCTCAATTCAGATCACATATCATTTCCTAACTATTTATTCTTCGATTGATACAGTATGTATACAGTATATCAGATTCATTACATAACAAGGGACGAAGGATATTAGTCGAAAGAAAGAAAGAAAACAGTCTAAAAATACAAAATTTAATAATATCTCATGCAAACCTAATTTATAGAGAAGTCTACATCATACTATCATAGTCCTGTATCGAACCAAAATGATAATTTCAACTGTCACATTTTATTGCGTAATGAAAAATTGACTAATACCTATGCCAAATTACCTATTTATAGACACAGGGGAAATATATTTTTAAAGATTTAATTAATATGTTAAAGCTATCAATTGAGAAAATAAAAAATTATTTAATTTTTAATATATTTATTAAAATAAAAATATTAAATTTTTTTATTAATAATAAATTTAGTTTATGCCCTAAATAAACTCCTATTATTAATGTTTGATTTCATCTAAAAAATACTTGATATGATCTTGAATAATTTTTAGAAAAATACTCAAGAGACCATAATTTTAACTAATAGTTCAATATTTTTAGTTCGGCAGTTCAACACTATTAAATATTATTGGCTAACTACTGACTAAAAATAATAAATTCTACTATCTTCTAACATTCTTCAAATTTTAAAATACCAATGATAAAAAAACCTTGAAAAAATTTTAGAATTGAGCTAGAGCTCAAACATAGCTTTCAACAATGGATAAAGATCAAATTGAGACTGATCATAATAACACTAAACTCCAATGCGTGACACCAACATACAGGTGATGGAGACTTGAACCCTTCCCCGTTTACATATATATATATGCAAGCTGGCCCAACTTGCACACTTTTTTGTCCATGCTATCAATAATACTGTGTGTGATGGGTTGTGACCTTTTTATTTTTCTTCCAATTATTCGCCGCCTTTAATTAGTTTAGGAATATTTCTCCATTTAGACTAAATCTAAATTTGAGAATAAAAAAAATCAAAATTAAAATTTTTTTAGTAAATATTTTTATTTTTCCTAGTAAGATTATTTTTTTAGAATATGTTCGGTATGACGGGTACCGGACGGATCGGGTTGGTACTTCGATTGATGAGAGGGGAATCGTCTGATTCCGGATTGCTGGGTTGAAGGGGGTGCAGCCGACGTCCCAAACTTTTCGTATGGAGAAGGGGGGTGTCACCTGCAAAGACACTCCGACGCTCTAGTCAGCAAAGTGTGCAGGCGAAAAAGGGGTAAATGGTATGTGACGTACCTTGGGGGAAGGGTAGGACCTTCCCCATATATACCGTGTCAGAGGTGGGCCCATCAAGGACAGGCCCACCTTCTTCGATGCTTCCTTCCCACAGCTGTAGCATAGCTGTCAGGGACGCGTGTCCGGGTCGGCGACTGAGCGCCTCGCTCTTGACTGTTCGAGTCGGATGGTGCTCGGGTCGGGCCGGCCCGCTAGTTGTTTGGGTCAGGCTGTAATAGTGCCCCCAACGCGCCAGCAATGATCGTGAAGGTGGTTGGTGGCGCATTATCTCTTATTCCGTGTGTTGTCGCCAGGTCGGCCGCCCGTGGAGGGGACGTGCCTCTTGCGCGCGTGTCTGTTTGTTGCTGAGGTGACCGTTTGTCGCCTCATTCCTCGTGCGGAGCATTAAATGCTCATAATGGGTTGGAAAATCCTGTGCGCAAAGATCATTTTGTCCCCAGGCCTTTCCCGCTTCTTGAGTGGCAGTTTTAAACAGTTTTGCATTTCGTTCTCTTCTCATATCCTTACTCTAACCATTTCCATCATCTTCTCCTTTTGAATCTCCAGAGTGTCATTTCTGCATTCTTGCGCATTCTCTCTTCCTCCTCTTCCTTCGAATCTTCATAATTAGTTCAGGGTTTATTTGCTTTATGTTTATTGTTCGGTCTTCTATGTGCATGTTGTTTGCCTGGTTTTGCATGCTGTTTGCTTGATTTTGTATAATAGATGGCTTTTTAGTGTCAAGTAGGTGCGTTAGGGGGGTTACCATTCCAGGGTAGGCTTTGTTTGGATTTAGCTTTTAGCCATGCTTGATCTTAGCTGTTGAATAGGACAAATATAGTTTCTGAACTTTTTCTGGACTCCCGACCTCATAGACTAACGGAGTGGTACCCCCACTGTAGGTATGCCTCACATCGTTTCTCGGGCTTCTCCCTCCGCTGCGAATTACGACCCCTACGCCTGGGTGACTTCCGGCGTGAAGGATTCGCCAAATCAGATGGATGAGGGGGAGTTGACGGAGTTCCGACAAGGCGAGTACTTGTGCGGAGGGACAGACGAGGAAGCCAATTATGACGTCTTTGTTCCTGCCCCCAACGAACGGCTATATGAGCTTAACTTCCATTCCCCTCGGGTCCCCGAGTGGATCTGGTTCTATAAATACATGTTCATTCAGGTTGGGGTTCGTATCCCGTTTTCTCCTTTCCAGATGGCGCTTCTTAATCGGATATCCGTGGCGCCATCGCAACTGCATCCGAACAGTTGGGCTTCTATCCGCTGTTTCGAGATGGTATGCGAATATCTGGAGTTGCCAGTATCTGTTGACGTCTTCCTTTTTTTTCTTCAACCTCACGAATCCTTCCAAGGAGGGGAAGGCGAGGAAAGGGTTCATGTCCTTCCGATCTACCCAGGGTCGGAGGATCTTCGGCTTGTTCGAGGACTCTTATCATGGGTTTAAAGATAAATATTTCAAGGTGTGTCCGGTCAATGGTCGTCACCCCTTTTGGTTGTCGTTAGAAGGGGAGCGCCTCATTCTGACGTACTGGAGCTTTGGGGCGGGATCCAACACATTCATAAAGGTATCTTATAAGGGGATGTCCGCTGTGGACAAGAGGGTCGCCGACATGTTGTTGGCAGTTTTTGGGAAGAACTATGTGAATCCCCACCTTTTGATGGGTGACCGGGAGGTCGCCAGGAATTATGTTTGTGAGTTGTTTTGCCTTGTGTTTTTGCGTTTCCATTCATTCGCTTGGTTGTCTCGGTTTCACGACTAACTTGTTTACTTGTTTGTTGCAGTGGAAATGTCTGCTTCTATGACAGGGCTTGAGGATTTGTTCAGGACTTTCTTGGCGGACAACGACGAGGAGGAAGCAGAGAAGGTTGATGAGAAACCGGATGACCCTTCTGAGGATAAAGATCAGGCGACCCCGTCACCCCGTGACACCGAGATGACGGGTAAGAACTCTGACGGGGCGTGCGTTTCTCCAATCCGTGAGGAGACGGCCGGCCCCGAGCACTCGACCTCCGCTCGACAAGAGGATGACGACTTGAAGCTTATCCCCACCCCCAAAAGGCAAATGGCATCCTCCAGCCCGGAAGGGGTTCTTACCGTCATGGAGCGGAACTTTGATGCCAGAACCTTCATAGATTCGCAGCTGCTCTCCGGCACAGAGGATCATTTTCTTGGCACCGAGCTTGCGGGGCAGGTGAGGTGGATGTACCGTACCCTTTTCCGCGATGCCGCAATAGCTCGGAAGGCTGAATTCGAGTTGTCGGAGATGCAGTCGTTGCGCAGGAAGCTCGAATCAGCTGTCACGACCAATAACGAATTCCAAGCTCAAGTCGAAACTCTTCGGGAGCAACTGTCCGAGTCGGGGAAGAAACTGAAGGCCGCTGAGGAGAAAGTCACGTCTGCCGAAGAGAAGCTGAAGGCCTCCGACGACACCATGTCCCGTTTAACCGAGCGGGAGATGACTCTGGAGAGCCAACTTAATGTCGCGCAACGTCGGGTGGTGGCTTTGGAGAAAGAGCGCGACGTGGCCGTCTCGTTGGCTAAGGTCGCTCAAGCTGAGGTTGAGGAGCTTAAGAAGAAACATAAGGTGACCAGAGAGCAAGGGAAGAACGCGATCTTCATGACTAAGGAGGCTCTTAAGGCCCAAGTGAAGATCGTGGCTCCTGACTTCGACACGTCGGCAATTGGGGTTTTCAAAACGATCAAGGATGGCAAGATTGTTGACATGCCCAAGAAATGTGCTCTTGCACCTTGTGCTTTTGTATGGATTTGTGGTTTTGTTGTAGAAATTTTGAAGCTTACTTCGTTATACATTAAGAGTCGCTTGGTCGGTTTGTGATTATTGTCTTTTTCCTGTCTGATAGTATTTTCATTTTGTTTTGTTACCGTTTTGTTGGTATGAGCTTTCCGCTCGTGTTCATTTACCGTTGTGTTGGTAATTCAGCGAAGCCAGGTTGTGGCCTTTTGCTATCGTTGTAGTCGTTCGTTATGGCTTCAGTTTGGGTGGCTCCCGGGGTGATCAGTCCCGGGGTGCCGTATCATGGTTCTGTTTAATGCGTCGTGGAACTTGTTGTTGTGTGATGTGTAAGTAGGAAAAAGAAAAATAAAAGTAAAATTGGTAGAAACTACAAGTGAACATTAACCGGTAATTAAACAAGTTTGTTACCATGGCGGATACAAAGGTAAGTGGTTAAGCGCGTTAGATCGCCTGGCCGGCATGCTTGACCTAGGGGCAAAACCTTCTTAGGTTACCCGCATTCCAAGTTCTCGGGACCTCCCTTCCATCGAGCTTCTCCAATTTGTAGGCGCCCTTGCCAATCACTTCTTTGACACTGTAGGGGCCTTCCCAGTTTGCCGCCAGTTTGCCTTCTCCCTGGGTCAGTAGGCCGATGTCATTGCGCCGTAGGACGAGGTCATTTTGCTCAAATTCCCTCTTGAGCACTTTGGTGTTTTAGTGCAGGGCCATTCTTTGCTTTAGTGCTACTTCTGACAAGTGGGCCTTCTCCCTGGTCTCATCTACTAGGTCCTTCTCTACAGCTTCTTCCACCCCCTTGAGAAGTAACCGTGGGCTCGGCTCGCCGATCTCTACGGGTATCATTGTGTCTACCCCGTATGTCAGGCGGAAAGGGGTTTCTCCCATGGCGGACTGCTAGGTTGTACGGTAGGACCAGATGACTGAGGCGAGCTATTCGGCCCATGCTCCTTTCTTGTTGTCTAGCCGCTTCTTGAGGCCTAGCAAGATCACCTTATTTGCGGACTTGACTTGTCCATTTGTCTGGGGGTGCTCTACTGAGGAAAATTTTTGTTTAACGCCCAGGCCGGCAAGGAATTCTACAAACTTTTTGTCGGTGAATTGCATCCCGTTGTCTGAGATGACGACTTCCGGGATGCCGAACCGAGTTATCACCTGCCTCCACATGAACTTTCTACAATTGGACGAGGAGATGGTGGCTAGTGGCTCGGCCTCTATCCATTTGGTGTAATAGTCAACGGCGACTATGAGATATTTGACTTGCCCTGGGCCAACCGAGAAAGGTCCCAAGAGGTCGACTCCCCACTGTGCGAAGGGCCAGGAGGACGTCATCAGGCTCAGTTCGGTGGCCGGTGCTCTGTGGAAGTTAACGTTCTCTTGGCACTTGACGCATTTTTTCACGAACTCCTTAGAGTCTTCCATCATTGACGGCCAGTAATATCCAGCTCGGATGAGCTTCCTCGCTAGGGCTTTGCCACCGATGTGGTGACCACAACACCCCCTCGTGGACTTCTCTGAGCACGTAGTCCGTCTGGTCGGGGTGTAGGCACTTCAGCAAGGGTTGGCTAAGTCCCTTTTTGAACAGTTGCCCTTGTATGACCGTGTATTTGGCAGCCTCCCTTCTCAACGCTATAGCTTCCTTCTCACCTCCAGGGAGTTTGCCGTTTTGCAAGAAATCGGTGATGGAGTCCATCCAGGAGGGGCTTATCTTGGTCAGGTGGAGGGCAACTGCTGGTTCTTTCGTGATGCCTTGAATAAGGGATCGGTTGCCGGTTCCAGGTTTCGTGCTCGCTAGCTTGGATAGGAGATCTGCCCGTGTGTTCCTCTCTCTCGGAACGTGTTGGACCGTGACCTCCTCGAACTGTTTGCTCAGTTCTTTGACCATCTCCAAGTACTTCTGCAACATCGAATCTTTGGCTTGGTAGCTTCCATTTACTTGCGACATGACGATCTGTGAGTCGCTGCATACTTCTAGTATCGTGGCCCCGACTTCCCAGGCTAAGATCAAGCCACCTAGAAGGGCTTCATATTCTGCTTGGTTGTTCGATACGGAAAACTCGAACTTGACCGATTGTTCGTAGATGACCCCGGTTGGGCTTTCCAAGATGATCCCAGCGCCTCCAGATGTCTGGTTGGAGGCTCCGTCTACATGGAGCTTCCACCGTGTGCCCGTGTCCTCGGTTGGGTCTTTGGTTACTTCCACCAGGAAGTCCGCCATTGCTTGCGCCTTAATTGCATGTCGAGGCTCGTATCTTAAATCATATTGGGATAGTTCGATGGCCCAGGTCATCATCCTTTCCGCTAGGTCGGGTTTCTGGAGCACTTGACGAATTCCCTGGTCCGTTCTTACGACCACTTGGTGACCTTGGAAGTATTGCCGTAGTCTGCGGGAAGAGGTTAGGAGTGCTAGCGCCAGTTTCTCCAACTTGCTGTACCTAAGTTTTGCTCCTTGCAGCGCTTTACTCACAAAGTAAATTGGTTGTTGAACTTTCCCTTCTTCCCGCACCAAGACCGCCGCCAGCGCTTCTTCCGTTACCGCTAGGTACAGGTAGAGCGGTTCTCCGACCACGGGTTTACCGAGCACAGGTGGTGTTGCAAGTATCTTTTTGAAATGGTTGAATGCTTCTTCGCATACCGGGGTCCATTCAAATGCTATTCCCTTTCTCGTTAGTTGAAGAAAGGTAGGGCCTTTGCTGCTGACGCCGTGAGGAAACGAGATAGCGCGGTGAGCCTTCCCGCCAGTCTCTGGATGTCTTTGACACAGCCTGGGCTCTTCATTTGGAGTATTGCTTGGCATTTTTCAGGATTGGCTTCCACCCCCCTTTGGGTTATCATGAATCCTAGGAACTTCCCGGCCTCCATGGCAAAGGCGCACTTGAGAGGGTTGGGCCTCATGCCGTGTCGTCGGAGGGCCGCGAACACATTTCCAAGGTCACTTAGAAGGTCTTCGGGTTGGGTGGTCTTGGCAAGGATGTCGTCCATGTAGACTTCCACCGTTTTGCCAATGGTGTCGCCGAATATCTTGTTCATCAACCTTTGGTATGTGGCCCCTGCGTTCTTCAGGCCAAAGGGCATTACCTTGTAGCAATAGATTCCTCCTGGAGTTATGAATGCCGTTTTTTCTTCGTCTGGCTGGTGCATCGGTATCTGATTGTAGCCGGAATAAGCATCCATAAAGCTCAGATACCGGTACCCCGCCGCCGCGTCGACGAGTGCATCAATGTTGGGTAGGGGGTAGCAATCCTTGGGGCATGCTTTGTTGAGATCAGAATAATCCACGCACATCCTCTATTTCCCATTATGCTTTCTTACTAGGACTACGTTCGACATCCAAGTCGAGTAGTCATGTTCCCGGATGAATCCTGCTTCGAGGAGGCTGGCTGTCTGCTTGGCCACCTCTTCTGCTCTTTCTTGTGACATCTTCCTCCTCCTCTGGGCCACCGGTCTGGCTTCTGGCTTGACGGCCAAATGGTGCGACATGAGTTGGGGGTCTATCCCCGGCATGCCGGTCGGTGTCCAAGAAAATAGGTCACTGTTGGCCCTGATCATTTCCATTAAAGGTTCTTTCAGCTCGTGAGGGAGATTTCTGTTCACGAAGGTGAACTTCTCCTCCGTGTCGCCGACTCTAAACTTCTCCAGGTTCCCCTCTGGTTCGGGTCTCAACTTGTCGCTGACTCTGGCGTCCAAGTCGACGAGGAACACTCCTGATGCTTCTTTGGATTTCTTTCTTAACGAGAGACTGGCATTGTCGCAAGCGACTGCCATTTCCAGATCTCCCCTTACAAACCCTATTGATCCTTCTTCAGTTATGAACTTCATTATCAGCATCCTTGTGCTGATGACTGCCCCTAGGTCGTTGATGGTCTTCCTCCCTAGGATGATGTTGTAGGCCGTGGAGTCTCGTAGGATCACGAACTCTGCCATTTCCGTTCTTCTCCATTGGCATTGTCCCACGGAGGTCGGCAGGGAGATTATCCCGTCCGGCTTAATGAAGTGGTCGCCGAGCCCTACAACGCCGTGCTGGTGAGTCTTTAAGTCGGCGTCCCTTAGGCCCAAGGTGTCGAACACATTGCGGAACATGATGTTCGAATCTGCCCCCGTGTCTACAAGGATCCGCTTGATGAGGCCGGTTCCCACTCTGCCCGTAATGACCATGGGAGGATTTTCCGCGACCTCGTCGAACCATTGGTCCTCCGGGCCGAAAGAAATGGATGGAAGTTTCTTGGGGCTTCGCGCAGAGGATGTGGAAACCGCCAGGACTTTAGCGTCTTTCTTATGTGCCGACTTGGACCTAGGCGCCGCGTTTCTCGCCGTTACCATGTTTACTATGGTAAGGCCGTGGTCGTTGTCCTCCGGCTCTTGGCATCGCTTTGCTGCCCGGGTGTTGTCTTTGCCCTCGTGGTCGCGATTCTGTCTCCTCAGCTCCCTAATGAGGTGGGAGAACTCGGCTAGCTTTGCATCCCTGATCGCTTGCTCCAGTGCGTCTTTCAGGTCGAAGCAGTCTTGTGTCTTGTGCCTATAGCCCTTGTGGTAATCACAGTAGAGGCTCCTGTTCTCCCCTGTTCGTTCCTTCAGAGGTCGGGGCTTCGACAAGATCCCCTTCTCGACTATTTGTTGGTAAACTTCCATAATCGGCGCGGTGAGGGGAGTGTAATTAGTGAACTTCCCGACACGAGGAAACGGCCTGGGAGTCTTACTCGGACCGCCGTCCCTGGCGTGTTCCTTTTCTCTTTCTCCGCTCCCGTGATGCCGGGTTTGATTGTAAGAGGGCTGCTGTTTGTTGGCAGCCACGACCTGACTGACTTCTTCATCGTTAATGTACTCCCTGGCTACACATTGGATCTCCTGCATTGTCCACACTGGCTTCGTGGTGAGGTGCTTTCTGAAGTCCTCGTTTAGAAGTCCGTTCGTTAGGCACAAGCTTGCAACCGAATTCGTCAGCCTGTCGATCTCCAAGCACTCATCGTTGAATCGGTCTAGGTATTTCTTGGTCGGCTCGCCGGATCTCTGGGTCACTCCAAGTAGATTGATTGGGTGCTTTGTCTTTGCGATCCTGGTTGTGAATTGGGCTAGGAAGGCGCGACTGATGTCCGAGAACCTGGTCACCGAGCCCTGCGGGAGGTTATTAAACCACCGTATTTCAGGTCCTGCTAAGGTGACCGGGAAAGCGCGACACCTTACCTCGTCTCCCACTCCCTCCAGGTTCATTCTGGCTTCGAAAGCCGTAAGGTGCTCCTGCGGGTATTGGGTTCCGTCGTACCTCATGTCAGTTGGCTTGTCAAACTATTTTGGCAGCCAGACCTCGAGGATGGAACGATGGAATGGGGTTGCGCCCATTATCATTGGTCCCCGCGTTCTGGTTGTTCTTCCCTCGTCGTCCTCCCGACGAGCATCCTCGCAGTTTCGCTCTGTGGTACGCCTGTCGTGCCTGGCGTATATGAGGGGGTCGTGGCGTCTTCTCGCGCGTCCTCCTTCCCTAGCGTTCTCGGGCTCAGATTGTGGGCTAGCTGTTCCTCGGGAGCGGCTTCTCGAGACGGAGTGGGAGTAGCTCGATTCGGAAGTTTGTTGACAATGTTCTCGGCCTGCCAGCCGGCGCTCTATGTCTTGCATCCTGTGGCGTAGTTCTTGCATTATTCTGGTGCTGTTGTCGCCAGTTCCCCCGAAGGGGCGCCTTTCAGGAGATCGTGTGGTTTGTCTTGGAGGGGACCTCGTGCGTTGCCGGGGAGAGGCCGCGGAGGCTTCCCCTCTGCGCTCAGTCTCGTGGGCTGTTCCTCCTGGGCCCAGTACAACGTCCATTCAGGCGCTCCCCACAGACGGCGCCAATGTTCGGTATGGCGGGTACCGGACGGATCGGGTTGGTACTTCGATTGATGAGAGGGGAATCGCCTGGTTCCGGATTGTTGGGTTGAAGGGGGTGCAGTCGACGTCCTGAACTCTTCGTATGGAGAAGGGGGGTGTCACCTGCAAAGACACTCCGACGCTCCAGTCAGCAAAGTGTGCAGACGAAAAATGGGTAAATGGTATGTGACGTACCTTGGGGGAAGGGTAGGACCTTCCCCATATATACTGTGTTAGAGGTGGGCCCATCAAGGACAAGCCCACCTTCTTCGATGCTTCCTTCCCACAGCTGTAGCATAGCTGTCAGGGACGCGTGTCTGAGTCGACGACTGAGCGCCTCGCTCCTGACCGTTCGGGTCGGGTAGTGCTCGAATCGGGCCGGCCCGCTAGTGGTTTGGGCCAGGCCCGCTAGTGGTTTGGGCCAGGCCGTAACAAAATATATTATTGTGTTTCTCTCTTTAAAAACACATACATTATTTATATAGATGTGCTGTATACTTGTATGAGCCAGTTGTATAGGATAGTTTCAATAAAGAGTTAAGATTGTTTTTTTTAATAGAAAAAATAAAATAAAATAAATATAATAATAATAGAGTGCACTTTTCATTTAATAAAAACACAAAAAATTGTCTAATAATAATAATAATAATAATTGAAAATGCGTCATCCTATTGGATTTCATCTCCATCACCATCTCCATCTCGATCTTTAGCTTGTTTTTTTCTTTGGTTTTAGCTATTTATGACCCAGTCAGCAATTGAGTGCAGGAGAGGAGAGGAGAGAAGAGAAAAGAAAAGTAAAATGGGCGTGCCATAAATCAGCATATAACGCCATTACCACCGCCTTCAATTCACAATGTCCTTTTCCCTTAATGGGATGCATGCAACATTATTGCAACTTTGCAACCTCTTCTATTATTTATTATTACTTTAAAAAATTTTCAGTATATAAAAAAAGGATTTAATTAACATATATTTTAAAAGTACATGATACATTTATTATAAAAAAAAATTAAATTTTGTTATTTAATAGATATAAAATAAATATATTAAAAATTTAAATTTTTTATATTTTTAATAAAAAATTTTAAATTTATAATTTTAATCTATTTTTTAAAACATATGATAGATAAATGTATCAAATAAATAATTATTTATTAAAAATACAAGTACTAAAATATTTCTTTATTTTAAGGGTTTATTTAATTTATGCCTAAAAGACATATATTAAATTTATAAAATAAAAATTTGTTTATTAAAAATATAAAGAATTTAAATTTTTAATATATTTATTTTTATTTATTAAATAAAAATATTTAAATTTTTTATTAATAATAAATTTATTATGTATTTTTAGAATGCATGTAAATTAAATTCTTATTTTAATAGCAAGAAATTATTAAAAGGGTAATATTTTGCATAAAATATACGTGTAACTGTGCAGTATTTTGTTGTCTTCGGCATTTTTATTTTATAGATTAAAAATTAATTTATTATAGATATAAATTTTATTTAAGAATAAATTAATAAATTATTATATATATAAAATAGAATTTAAATTTTTAATATTTATTTAAATTAACAGTGAATTTGGTCACTAAATCAATTTAAGCTGGTTAGACTGTTCAGTCTTTAAGTCGTATCAGATTCCTCTGCATGCCAGCTAAGTCACTCCTGTCAGATTTGGTCACTTTCAGACATAAAGATACTTTGACATTTTTTGTTCTCTCACTAACCATGCAATGCAAATCATTCCTCATTACTTATTATTAGTCATTAGCACTATATATCATTAAATTAATTAATCAAAGCTCATGGATCCCTCATTTGATTCTCTCGAGTTATTTATTTAACTGTTTATTTACCTACCAACTACCCAGTTTGGAATCACCAGGGCATTTATATACTGCTGGATTTTTTGACTGAAAGAATCATTTTTATCATTGTATGCCATGACAATTCAATTTAATTCAATTTCAGATATGTAAATTTGATGGGACATTACGTACGACTCAATGAATACGAATTTGATTAAATTTAAATTTTAAAAAATTTGATTTAAAATAAAAGCAATAAATTTACATTACTAACATGTCAAAAAAACAAATAATATAAGTTAAAAACTTAAAACGTTTAATGTCCTTTTAAAGCACATAAGAATTTTTCTTATTCGAAATCCACTCGTAAAAGAAAAAAAAAAATCCTAACAAGTTTACTAAGATTCAAATCCTTAATTAACTAACAAAATGAAAGTTATTTTGTAATGATGAGTTAGAAGGAAAAAGTGATTACGATTGATTGAAATGCAAAAAATGATTTGCAATGGAATCAAGACGTACGTACACGCTTTGAAGTTGAATCATGAATGAGTTGCTTCCAATCGGATCACAGCTCCCATTACAAGAATGGGAAATTGGGAACTCCATACACTGCGCCTAAAGTCTTTATCCAACTTAAGTCAAATTATGGACCTCTTTCCATTCATTTTTCTGAGGTTTTTTATTTTTAATATGGAGGAGAGGTTGGTGTCTTGCAGTTTTATGGAGAGTACAGAAGCTTTACCTGCACGTGGTGTTAGGGGAGTACAACTCGGACCGAGGGAGTTGAGTACAGGAACACGGAGGGTCCGTTTTCTTTTATACCAACTCATGTGTTCGAAAAAATATTTTATATACCAATTCGGAGGGTCCGTTTTCTTTGTATTGAAAAACAAAAAACACTAATCGGACAGTCCGATTTGTTAATGATAAATTTTAAATTTTTTCTCTCTCACAACTCGGACCATCCGATTTGGTAATTCAATTTTTTTTAAACAGAATTCGGATAGTCCGATTTCTTCTATCCCACATTCATGTATAGCACCCCCATCCTCCATAGCAATGCATAACACACACAGGCATGGCATATCTAAATTTTTTAGCCTTTTTCTGAATGTAGTCAATGTACAATTCTTTGAAACTCTTCATTTAAATAAAAAATTATTTTTCTTTTTTTTTAATAAAAATACTTAATATAAGGTGAATTCTACCAACCCCTCTAAATAACATGTAAGTTACTCTTCATGATTGTAATTTAATTGTCATTTAAATCATTCTTAATTTAATTTTTTTTTTTTTTTTTTTTTTTTCTTTTTCTACAGTGCATCATTCCTTAACGAGTCGTTGAATTTCCATGGCTTGTAACTTCTTCGTTCTTCCCAGTATAGTCAGCACCGACTTCATTGCTATCTCATGTCCTCTCACTCAATCTCTTTTTTTTTTTTAACCATGGATCATTCCTTATCAATATAATTAATGGTTAGTTTGGTTATTAAATTTTTTTTATTAAAAATAATATATGGAATATATATTCATATGTAAAATATAATATAATATAATAAAATAAATCTATTAAGAGTACTTAAAAGTATAATTAAAATCAGGAATATACAAATATAATAATAAAATTTGTACTCTAAACAAGTAAACATATCTTTTATCATACATAAATTATTTAAAAAAAATATAAATTGTTAAAATTAATAACACAAATTTAAAATGATAAAATTCAACTTTCTTACAAGTAATTTTTATAGTATTTTTATTCTTTTAATTTTTAATTTATTAATATTTTATTATTTAATTAATGATTAAACAAATTATTTTCATGAGAAATATTTTTTGTATAATCTTAAAGAAGAGACCAATATACCAATTTAAAAATTAATGTAAAAATAATATTTTAAATAAAAATAGTTAATATTAAAATTTTTAAATACAAAAGCAAATTATATAGATATTCAGGATATAAATATAAAATACATGTTTAAAATAAATAAAGGAGACAAAAATAATTATTTATTTCTCATGTGTACTTCCATTTTATCTGTTTTATTTATTTTATGCATATATTTTATATTTATCTTTTAAATATTTATACAAATTATTTTTATATTTAAAAATTTTAATATTAAATATTTTTTATTTAAAATTTTATTTTTACTTTATTTTTTAAACTACTATATTGGTCTCTTCTATAAGATAATACAAAACATAATTTTTTATAAAAATAATTTGTTTAATCATTAATTAAATAATAAAGTACTAATAAATTGTAAATTAAAAGAATAAAAATATTATAATAAATACAGTAAAAAATTGGATTTTATTATTTTAAATTTGTATTATTAATTTTAATAATATATTTATTTTTTAAATAATTTATGTATGATAAAAAATATGTTTACTTGTTTAGAGTACAAATTTTATTATTATATTTATATATTCATGATTTTAATTATATTTTTAAGTATTTTAAATAAATTTATTTTATTATATTATATTTTAAATATGAATATATATTCCATCTTGTAATTAAATAAATATATATTTTTTAATGAAAAAATTTAATAACCGAACTAACCATTAATGATGTTGATGTTGATAAAGAGTGATTCATGGCAAAAAAAAAAAAAAAAAAAAAAAAAAAAGAAGAAGGGGGATTGAGTGAGAGGACAAGAGATAGCAATGAAGTCCGCGTTGGCTATACTGGGAAGAATAGGGAAGTTACGAGCCATGGGAATTCAACGACCCGTTAAGAAACAATGCACTGTAGAAAGAGATTGCGTGAGAACGTGCTTCAATTAATGGGGTAAAATTTTAATATTTTAAGAAATTATACAATTACCCATCTCAAATAATAAATTACAAAATAACCCAACTATAGTTAAGTAATGATCAATTAAAATATGACACATCATGAAGGGTAACTTACATATTATTTTAGAAGGGGTCGGGTAGAATTCACCTTAATATAAACGCACATTATTAGTCCCACCTAAAACTCCTATATTGAAAATGAATATCATAGCATATTTCATAACATTTATTAATTGGTGGAGATCACTCGTTCAAATATCAATAATCGAATGAAAGAGATTTAGGGCCGTTTAGAAACTCTAGAAATAACTTTTTTTAACTTTTGACTTATGAAAAGTAGTAGTATTAATGTTTGGTACAATTTTTAAAATCAAATTATAATTTTTTAAAAAGCTATTTAGGAGCTTATAGAGAAGTTAAAAAAAATGACTTCTCTCATAATACTTCTACTTTTCATCACATTTCTATAAAATAAGTACTTTTAAAGTTAAAAATACAAACATAAAATAACTTATTTATAAATTACTTTTAACAGAGTCATTTATTGTTTAAGTTATTTTATCAAAAAGAACTTAATTAAATTGGTTACCAAATTGGACCTTATTCTCCTTTAATCAAATATCAATAATTTTATATCTGTCTTAAATAAGAAAAAGAAAAAAAAAAGTTCCAAAATATTGATCAACTATACCATTACCATGGAAATGCTTACAAAACTTACTTACAAACAACTCCTTAATATCCCTTTTTATTGCCTATACATTACTCTAGCAAGTAAAAAGACTTATACCGGTTGTTATTAACCATACATTAAAATTGGGCACAAATAATATTTTTCTGCCAAATACTAAAATACCAACATTTTTAGCCAAAAAAACAGATAATTGATTAGTATTAACTTAAATTCAAGACAAATACAAAAAAAAAAAAAACATTAACTACTAAATATTTTTGACCAATTTAGATTGTACATGCAATAATTCATTAGGAAATTAAAAAAAAAATTACTAATATTTTTATTTAGTTTTTAGTTTTTATGTAAGAAATAACAAGCATGCGGGTGAGACTAGGAGTGAGGGTGGCCATCAAACATTAAACAAGATGTCTCACCCGATTTCCATGCTCCCCCTAACTTTAAGGCCAACCCTACAGAGCAACAACCCTGCCAAACGCCCAAACCTAAGGAAATCATACTCACATGACTCTTTTTGATACATTGCCTTTACCATCCAAATCAGATCACTTAACCAAAAATAATAGCCAGCTACAAAACAACTAAGCAAAATAGATTAAGTATTAAGCCACCATCACCACCACACCCCAATATATAGGCCACATTTTTCTACTCATAATACACTACTAGACATGGCACTAATTTGGCAACTCAACCTTCTCTTCTCACCTCTCATAATAATATGCTTATTATCAAACGTGGTTTCTTCACGCACTAGGCCCTTCACAGCTCCAACTGTGACACCCTTGACTAATTCCTTCCCTCGTGTCCCAATTGATCCTGCTTTTTCTAATGCTTTTGGGGCCTCCAATGTCAAGCTCCTTGCTAATGGGACCATGGCCACTCTGGCTCTCGACAAACTCTCAGGTGCGTCCGTGCGTCCGTGCCTGTTAAGCCGCTAGTATTATATAATCAATTCTTCAAACATGGTTATTCTTCTATTGCAGGCTCCGGATTGGTGTCCAAAAGCAGTTACTACTATGGATTCTTCAGTGCTGCAATCAAATTACCAGCTGGTATATCATCTGGAGTTGTAGTTGCCTTCTATGTAAGCTACCTAATAATATTATATATAGTCATTAATTAGTCAAAGCTTAGATATTAGTTTATAATTAACAGAAAATCATTGTGAAACTAACTAGATAAAGTGTTATATATACCAGTTGTCTAATGCAGATAAATTCCCTCATAACCATGATGAGATTGATATCGAACTCCTTGGGCATGACAAGAGGAACGATTGGGTTATCCAAACAAATGTGTATGCCAATGGAAGCGTGAGCACTGGAAGAGAAGAAAAGTTCTACTTCTGGTTCGACCCAACAAAGCAGTACCATTACTATAGCATCTTGTGGAACAGTTATCATACAGTGTAAGAACCTTAATCACTAATCATCTCCTTCACCAAAACAGAGTAATCTCATCATATAGCTTCTACAGTTTTTGGTATAACAAATCATCTTGGATGACGTGTAAATTATTTTTCACTAGTATACACAAATTTCTTCTTAAAAAACAAAAAAAAAAGGAATGATGGGGCAGCAATTTTGGTATTTTGTAACCATCAATTGGTCATTAATAGTGTTTTTAATGGTAGGAGATAACTCACTTTTGTTTTGATGGTTAAATGCTGGCCCTAAAACACAAAAGTTACTGACTACTAGGTAGAATCTTATGGAAAGTTGTCTAATTAATAATTAAAAATTAATGAATAATAATTTAATTAAATATATTAAATTATCTAATCATTGTTAATTATTAACTCCACATAAACATAAGTCTCTATCAAGAATACTTTTCTTTAATTGAATCTAATTAAATGTTATTATTAAAAAACTTTTATATTATCGTAACAGTAAATTAAAATTTAGATAAAATATATTTTTTGTTCTTAATGATTACGATTATTTTTAAAAATACTCCTAACATTCATTCAATTTTATTTCTAACGTTTTCTACTAATTCAATTTTGTCCCTAATTTTTTCGATTTATCTCAAAACTATTCTTATGGTTAGTTTTCAATTTTGTCCTTGATATTTTATATGAAATTAACGTGTAGAGATAATTTAAAATGTAACTAAATATTAAGAATATTCTTGAAAAAAAAGGATAAAAGTCAAAAGATAAAATATTTTAATTGATATATTAATATTATATAAGTGGAGTAGTTGTGAAAAGAATTGTAATTTGAATTTATGTAGGTTCCTAGTGGACAACATTCCAGTGAGGGAATTCATACACGGGACTGTTTTCCCATCAAAACCGATGTCGGTGTATGCAACAATATGGGATGGTTCAGAATGGGCCACACATGGTGGAAAATACCCAGTTGATTATAAGTATGCACCATTTGTTGTTTCATTCTCAGAGATGCAACTCACTGGCTGCACTTCTGATCCATTAGCATGCTCTAAATCCACCCCTTCTTCTGGTGTAGACCCTGTTAATGGACCTCAATTTACCAAGCTATCCCCACAACAGCTGGCAGCACTTGATTGGGCTAGAAAGAAGCTCATGTTTTACTCCTATTGTACTGACAAGAACAGATATAAAGTCATGCCACCAGAATGCCACTAAATACATAAATAAATATTTTTAACTATTCTTTTTTCTCATACTTATACTTTTCCAATTTTTTTTTATTATTTTTCTTCACCTGAGTGGGGAATGGGGAATAATAGTAATGTTGTGGTTTCAATAGAACATTCAATATGGTCAAGTCAATGTATAATGCATGTAATTTTATGTATGTATCTACAATAACAATACTTCATTATATTTATACACTCGCATTCAAGTTTCTTCACATAGTTGTGAAATGATGTTAACTTTCTTGTACTTTCTTTCCTTCTTCTACTTATAAAAGGTAAAAGTCTTCAATACCAAATTATAATTACTGGTTAATTAATAGTAAACTCTATTGCCATTTTTACTTTACATTGAATTTTGATATTCACATACCCAACTACCCATGTGATGATGCCCATGTTGTGATCACATCAAAATGTTGGTCACCTAATGATAAGAAAACATGCACAAAATATGTTACCAATTCAGAAAAATACAGTATGGCCGTTTTGGGTTATGTGTTTCTAACTTTTATAAAGGCACATGTTAACTGTTAAGGAATGAAAAAAAAAATCCATTACATTTTATTGAAAAGTTAAATTTGATTATTTTTTAAAATATAAACGTTGTCTTTTTTTATATATATATACACTAAAATAATGTATATAACATTATTCTTATATTTATTTATTTATAATATAGATCCTTAAATAAGCATGTTGCTGTGACTTGTAATGATATATTGGGTGGATACCATGTGGCATGTGCCCAGCACAGGGGTAGATCCATCTGAATAGAACGTTGAGAATTGCAGATTTCAATAACAACTTTAAATTATTTTAATATAAAACTTAAAAAGATGAAAGAAGAAAGTAGACAAAGAGTATAAACACTAAACAGAAACCTTTTTTTTTTTTTCCCTTCCTTGGAACCTTCGGCAATCGGCAGCAGTAAACACAGCCTTGGCTAGTCACTCTCATAGCATATAGCCATGTGGGACACAAGTCTTAAAATAGAGATTAGAGATTTTGAGTCCTCTTATTATCTTTCATGTTATCTTTTGGAGAAATTCTTTTTGTGTATACATTTTTCTAGTATCGCAAAATAATATATATTGTAAACAAACTTGAGTAAAACTTTGTATCCATTTAAAAGTCTGTCGCTGACCACTGAGTTGTTGCATGCACAAGGCGGGATTCGAACAGTAAACTGACCACTCGACCAATCTAAGTTAGTTTAGTAGTTGTCTTCTATTTTTTTTTGGGTCAGTAGTCGCCTTCTTAATAACAGAGTTGGGTTATCTGATTGAGTAAAAAACACCAAAAAAAAAATCTAATAGTCCTTTCTGTTGTTTTTTTTTTTTTTTTGTCATGAATAGTCCTTTCTTATATTTTTCTTTTCCTTCATTTTCCTTTTATTTTTTTTTTCCAGTCCACCACTTACTGCATTGACTCAAGTTTCTTGGCCAGAAGTTCAATGTTTTCGGCTTACCAAAACTCAAACAATACAAAAACACTTTCAAACAACATCTTAAGACACTTTCCTTTTTGGGTCCAAAGCCCAATGTCTTGAGTTGGACTTATCCGCATGACGGCCCAAATGTAATAAACAAGAGAAAAGGGGGAAACTACTCCGTTATACTACTACTACTAGAGAGAGCGCACCAAAAAATAAAAAATACTGAGAGAGAGAGTACTCCTTAAGTTAAGGTGAAAATTGAGGTACAATCAACTTTATATAAAATTGATAATTAAGAATCGTTAAATTATTTGACTAATTTAATTAATTTTTTATATAATGACTCTCAGTTATTAACTTCACGTGAAGTTGACTGCATCTAAGTATTCACCTAAATTTAATACTGAAAGGTTTGACGGTTTGACAGCTTATTTTGGAGAAGTCACTAAAATCAGCAACTTCAGAATTAAAGTAATTTCAAGAAAAAAATTTAAAAACAAGTGGACGAGTGGTAAGAGATTTATTATGGAGTTGAAGGTTTAAGGTGATAACTAAAGAAGTGACATAAAATATAAATACTTAATATTCCTAAAAAAATTAAAATACATAAGACTTGTAGGAGTAACGACAGAGTATGAGGCGAAGAATGAAGGAGAGGAGGCGGCGTTTGGTAGTTTAATTTCAAGCAGTTAATGGAGGTGTACTTGTTATGAGCTAAGCCTCAGAGTGGTCCCTGAAGTTACACTCGTGCTTCACAGTAGTTCCTAAAATTATTAATTACCCAAATTGGTACTTGAAGTTAAACGCCGAGACTCAGTGTTGTCCTTCCGGCACATTTCCTCCAGGTGGCGTCATCGGAAAGCTGATGTGGCTAATTTGGTGACACGCGGGCAAGGCTAAAACGACGTAATTTTGTTGGTGGCGCGTAAATGGCCGAAAACGACGTCGTTTCACTCCAAAAGTTGGTTTTGAAGACTCCCCCATCAAACGTTAACGTAACGCATTGTCTTCCCTCCCTCAAAATACAACACAAACCCCTGCTCCCCTTTACTCGTCAATGGCGGTGGTTGGATTGTGGTAACTGTTGCGATTTATGTGGAGCACGACTGCTATATAGGATTGGATATCATCATTTGCCTCAAACAAAGACTGTATCGAAGGCCCATCTCTCTGGAAAAGGTAAGGAAAAAAGGAAAAATATAATGTGATATAAGGAATGTTCTGTTTTTTGTTAAGGTTGTTAGTTTAATCTCTTCAGTAGTTAGAAACGATTTTTTGGAGTGTTATCTGTGGGTATGCATGTTTGTGTTTCGCAATATTTAGCTAGGGTTTGATCGCAACTAGTTTTCAGAGTGGTTAGGCTAATGAAGGTGTTGACTGTATGAGGGCTGTTTGTCATAGGGAAATGCTATTTCTTATCTATTATGCTCTGCTGCATTTACAGTTAATGTAGTTTCCAACTTGTTAATATGGTTGAAGATGATGAGGTTGATCATGAAATTTTGTTTCTAAATTGCAGATGGAAGATCCTTGGATTACCATCATATTTCACCATGGAGGCTTATTCGTCACAGAGCGTGATGGAGCTGTGAATTACAGTGGTGGACAGATTTTTGAGTTGCCGAGAGTTGACGTAGACACTGTGGATGTATTTTTTATCCGAGACTACTATAAGACACTTGGGTATGACAATGTGACTCACTGTTGGTGGCTGGTGCCTAATAGGCCATTGCAAAGAGGGCTTAGAGCTTTGACACATGACAAAGAGCTCATGGAGATGTGTTATGCTGGTCAGACCAACAAGGGAGTTGTCCATGTGTATTATGAACATGGGGTCTCTGAACCTGTGTTTAATGAGAAAACAGGACTAGCATCATCCAAAGGCAAGGAGTTGATAGTGCTACCAGACCCTATTCCACATACATACCCCAGCATCAATGTGACAGTCAATACAATTTTCACCACATTACCACCAATTCCAACCTCAGAAGCAATGAACACCACAATTCCTACTCCAACAACAATCCCTCCAACTATGCCTACTGGTAAAGGTATTTCAGGACCAAAGCATAAGAGTCACACTACTGCAACTTCTGTTAGTTATTCCAAATCACCACCCAAAGAAATGGCAGCACCCACAGCTGCTGCTCCCAGTGTTAAGCCCACCCCACCACCAAAAACAATGGCCAAACCCACAGTTGCCACTACTTCTAAGCCCAACCCACGACCAAAAAGACTGGGCCACTCCACTGCTGCTCCTACTATGAAGCCCAACCCACCACCAAAGTCAACGGCCCAGCCCACTTCAAAACCTGTAACAAGATCAACATCACAAAAATCAAGGAGGTCTGATATACCAAAAAAAGGCCCTCAGAAAGTAAAGAATGCAGCATTACATGCTAGGAGGCCTTTAACAAGATCAGCTGCAACTGGAACTTTTGGAAGAGCATCTGTTAAGGGAAATGATCTTAAGACTGTGTTTGTTAGCTTGTCTAGTGAGGAAGAATCTTCAGACTCCCATGACAGTTATGACAGTGTAGAGGACGAACCGTATAGGCCTGCTGCTGATGATGTCTCTAGTGAGGAAGAAGAAGTGGTTGGGCAGAGATCAACTGGAAAGAAGAGTGATGCTAAAGATGTTAATGAAAAGAGTTCAGTTATGCTTGAGGATGATGGGATTGTGTGTGCAGAGTCAGGGTCTGAAGATGATGAATTCTTCTTTGGCCCGATTCCGAAGGTTGGTGAAACGGGAGCATATTATGATGCTCAAGATGGAGCTTATGATGAATCTGATGGTGAAGAGTCTTGGCACTCTGAGGAAATGAAGACTCCACCAAACTCTGAGGATGAGTTAGACGAGGTTGAGTCAGATGAGGTGTTTCCGGTATTTAGGGAAGGAGGAAGGTTTGGTGAGCTTAAACTAAAGGTTGGGATGAAATTTAATTCTAAGATGGAATTCAAGGAAGCTGTTCGTGAGTACTGTATCCAGGAGGGAAGGCGGATCTGGTGGAAGAAGAATGACAATTTAAGGATGAGGGCTGTTTGTAAGGGAGAGGAGTGTGGCTGGGTAGTATATGCTTCCATGGACAGTGAGGGTAACTGTTGGCAGATCAAGACATTTATGGACGATCACACTTGTCCTAGAGAGACTAAGAACAGGCTAGCTAACAGGAAGTGGCTGGGTTGCAAACTGGTTAGGAAATTAAGAAAATATCCCAACCTTAGACATTGTGAAGCTGCCCAGTACTTTAAGAGCAAGTGCGACTTAGACCTCAACAAGTCTTCACTGACAAGGGCTCTAGGGGATGCTAGGGCCATAGTTTATGGAGATGCTGCTGCCCAGTATGGTATGGTTAGGGATTACGGGTTGACATTACTGAAAACTAATCTTGGCTCCACTGTGAGTATTGGGGTTACACCTCATCCCAATCCTGATGAAGATCCAACCTTTGATAGGATGTACATTTGTCTTGATGGGTGTAAAAGAGGGTTCAAGGCTGGCTGCAGACCACTTATAGGGTTGGATGGAGCATTTCTAAAAACAAAACATGGTGGTCAAATCCTCTCTGCAATTGGTCAAGACGCAAACAATCACATTTATGTGATTGCTTATGCAATAGTGTCCATCGAAAACACGGAGAATTGGCGATGGTTTCTGGAATTGCTGCACCAAGACTTGGGTGACTACAAGCAACATGGTTGGTGTTTTATTTCAGACATGCAAAAGGTATGCATATCTATTGCTAGTTATCCTAACTAACAGTTGTCATTCTTAGATATACCTGCTGCTGAGTAGTGAATAATAGTAGTATAAATTGAATAACATGTGTAAATTAAATAATTGTTGAATTGAATATCTGCTGGTTTATAAACACAAATCTGTTTATTTAGATTGAGTAATTGTTGTATGCTGCATAGTTGATGGTTGCATTATAGGGGGTAGTATCTGTGTACTCAGCTAAGCTAAGGACCAAGTTATGTGAATTAAATAATTGTTGAATTGAATATCTGCTGCTTTATAAACACAAATCTGTTTACTTAGATTGAGTAATTGTTGAATGCTGCATAGTTGATAGTTGCATTATAAGGGGTAGTATCTGTGTACTCAGCTAAGCTAAGGACCAAGTTGATGTCACTTACACAACTTTAGGGACCACTATGAGTTCATTAAAATAACATTAGGGGCCATTTTGAGGCTCGATTTGAAACTTTGTGACTGGCTTGTTGGATTTGCAGGGTCTAATTCATGCAGTTCAGGATGTGCTCCCAAATGTCCATCACAGATTCTGTGTATGGCATTTATGGAGGAACTTCAACAAACAGTGGAAGGATAATCAGCTTAGAGGTTTGCTTTGGGAGTGTGCAAGGTCTACGACTCAAGAGGGATTTGTGGAAGGGATGAAAAAATTGGAAAAGCTAAATAAGGATGCTTGGAGTTATCTATGCAAATGGCCAAAGAATTCATGGAGCAGGACATTCTTCAGCATTGCACCAAAAATGGACAATATCTGCAATAATGCATGTGAGGTTTTCAACTCACGGATCAAGGACCCTAGAGCCAAGCCTATTATTACACTGCTGGAGGAGGTCAGGATGTACATCATGAGATCTATAGCCATGTGTGCATGCATGTGCTGCTTTGGCCAGGGCTGGTAGAAGGCCAGATGAATTCTGTCATAGCTGGTTGACCATGGAAGCATACAACAACACCTATGGCTTCCATATAAATCCAATTCCTGGCCAGGCACTGTGGGAGAAATCACCTTATAATAGACCTCAAGCACCAAAGTTCAAAAAGAAGCCAGGGCCAATCAAGAAGAAAAGAAGAAAGGATGCTGATGAGGAGCCAAGTAAAGGCAAGAAGCAGAAGACCTCAATGAAAAGAGTTCATAAAAAAGGACATTGTCGCTATTGTGGTGAATCTGGTCACACAAAGAGGAACTGTCATAAGAGGGCCGTTGATGAAGAATCAGCTGCTGTGGCGGCGGCTGCTGCTGCTACTAATTCTAATGCTAATGGAGGTGAGGTCAACAATTCTGCTCCAACTGCTGCTGTAAATGGTGGTAATGCCCCAGCTGTGTCACAGGATCAGGTTGATCTTAGTCACTTTAAAATTTTGGTGTTTCATACATAGGTGCAACAACCTGCTGTTCGGCCATCCAAACTGCCTCCTAAGAGAAAGTTGTCCACACCCAATGCTACCACCCAACCATCCAGCACCCCATCTGCAAGCACTCCATCTCCTCTATCTGCAAGTACTCCATCTGCAACCACTCCATCTGCAAGCACTCTCCCAACAAGCAGTCAGCTTGCAAGCACTGAAACAGCAACGAATCTACCAGCAATGCGATTTGTGCCTAATCCGGGATTCAAGCCACCCAGAACCAAGAATTAGTGACTTAGTTTTTTGTATTTAGGGACAGTATGGTGTCTTTATTTCTCTGTTTGCCTGAAGTAATGTACTGTGTATGCTTTCTTGCTTACAATTTCAGTGTTGGAGATTGAAAACTTATGACACTTATGTTTTGAAAACTCTGATATAGTTGGTGACTATTGTTCTGGCTTTATAATGCCTTATTTTGGATGTAATCACTACAGTATGAAATATGAATTATGACTTTCTTGAAGAGATACGTGACAGATTTTTGGTTTTATTTTGCACTCTCATATGCGATTAAGATGCTTTCCAAAAACTATAAACTCCTATTTTATTGACAACATATGCAAGCACACTAGTCTCAATCACTTTAATTTTCATTTCTTTCAAACAAACTGACAGGTACAACTACAGCAACAACATGCATAATTCATGTGTTTCTTCCCAGATACAATTGGCCAAATTGCCTATCTAACTTTAAGATAAGAATACCTACTGTAACCAGCAGCATAAATACAAACACCAAAACTCCACCCACTTTTAGAACCCTAACTTCAGACTCTAATCTTCCAAGTTTCCAAGCAAACTTCATCTTCCATTCTTCATTGTCAATTGAAGGGCTTGCTCTACCATCACATGTGATCACATCTTCTTCAAGAATTTTATCAATCCACATAAACAAACCACACCACTTCTTGCCTACAGTCTGCACCAAGGTAAAAGAATCAACCAAATTTATATCCAAAATTACAGCAAACAACAACAACAACAACCACTTACATTGTAGTTTGGGCAACCCACGAAGGGTCTCCCTGGATTAGAATCCGTCATTGACCATCGCAGCACTGGTCTCAAACCGCATCTGCACCATTCTGGCAAACGCGAATCCCTGTTCCTGTTCATTCTTCTCATGATGCTTCCAAACGATCGTGGGTTGTTCGAGCTTCCAGCAGCATTGCTCACGCTAGCCATTGTCGTCTGGGTATCAAGATGCTGCAGAGAAACCAACGGAAGAGACCAGAAGAGAAGAGAAGGGCACTGGAGGTTGATCTTCAGATTTGGAAATTAGGGATTTTAAACTTCGCATTAGGGACCAAATTGAGTCAATAAAATTCGTTCTTCCACCTCAGCTAGCCGTTAGCCTTGCCCGCGTGTCACCAAATTAGCCACATCAGCTTTCCGATGACGCCACCTAGAAAAAATGTGCCGACAGGACAACACTGAGTCCCGGCGTCTAACTTCAGGTATCAATTTGAGTAATTAATAATTTTAGGGACTACTGTGAAGCATGAGTGTAACTTCAGGGACCATTCTGAGGCTTAGTTCACTTGTTATTTTAGATGAGACATGACACATGAGTAAGGTTGGATGACTTGTTGTTTCGGAACATTTCATGTTGACTTTTTCTATTGTGGTGTTAAAAAGATAAAGGAAAAATAATTTATAAATTTAAGAAGTGAGGAAAAAGACAAGAGACACGTGGAGGCTGTATCAACACAGAAAGCGACAGAAAGAGATGGCAGTAACTGTGCCGCCAGGGCTCAACTCACGAGGCTCCCACACTCCCACTACTCTGACTTTCTTATCTACATTCAATAGTATTTGTTTCATACGTATCTCTTTAATATTTAATTATAAATAATATTCTTTTTAGTCACATTTAAATAAGACAACTTAATTAAATTATTTTAAAAAAATAACTTAAATAATAAATATTTATATTAAAAATAATTTATAAATATATTATTTTATATTTAATTTTTTAATTTTAAAAATACTTATTTTAAAAAAAAATGATAAAAAACTTTTTATTATAAAAGAAGTCATTCTTTTTAACTTTTTCTTAAGTACTAAAATAACTTTTTAAAAAATTATAATTTTATTTTAAAAATTGTACCAGACATTAATACTGTACATTTTCATAAGTTAAAAGTTAAAAAAAATCACTTATAAACCTATCCAAATAAACCCTTAGTGTGATTAACTTTTGACATTATGGACCATCCCCATCAAGGCAACAACTGAAAATATCTCTCTTTTTTATTACATTGTGGAAGAATTCTAGGGAGAAAGGATAGAGATAGAAGACTAGAGAGTAGTGACAACTAAAAAATCATAAACAAACAATGTCACATGTGTACAAAGCAAAAAAACACAAGAAAATTTTCATTATCATCATGATTGGAGTTCCTCCTATTTATTGATGTATAGTAGTAAATAGTAATGGCAAATGCCTAAAGCCATGCAGGGTTCTTCAAAGGGGTAACAACTGCCTTGACTTGCAAGTAATTCTTGAGGCTGTACTCTCCCTTTTCCCTTCCCTGCCCACTCATCTTGTAACCACCAAATGGAATTGCTGCATCAAATGTGTCAAAGCAGTTCACCCAAACTGTTCCAACTCTCAACGCTCTCGTCAGCGTGTTTGCCGTGTCTATGTTCTTCGTGAACACCCCTGCCGCCAGTCCATACCGCGTGTTGTTCGCTCTTTCAATAACCTCATCGAGGTCCCTGAGATTATTAACACACATATTAGTCCAAGAAACAAACTTTAACATTATTTGAAGAAAATAAGACGCATTACTTGAATTTTAGTATGGATTGCACCGGGCCAAATATTTCTTCCTTTGCAATCAGCATGCCATCCTGTTCATTGTAACAAAATACAATTAATGACACTAAAAATGTTGTTCTTCAGCCTCCATTTATAAGATGGAAGAGCAACTACTAGATGATATACCTCAACATTTGAGAAGACGGTAGGCTGAACATAGAAGCCCTTGCTGCCAAGTCTATCTCCTCCGGTTTCTAGTGTAGCTCCACTTTGAACGCCGGATCTGATATACTTCAGTATCTTCTCAAATTGTTCAGAATCAATCTGATGGTTGTTATCATAAATGAAATCATCAGTATAGCCACGCATTTCAAACGACTCGCATCTTGAAACAATGGAATATGAAATTGGCAGCAATGTAGCATTCTATGTGCATTTCTATACTCAGAAGCATCAAGTATATAACATAGCAATCACTAAAACATTCAAGACTTTTCCATTCATCAGCAATTGGCACTTGAGTTAACTTAGCATATAATTGATAACAAATTGTCACTATTTCACACAATAAAAAAACAGTTCGGAGAAAAAGCACTAAGCACGTGCATGAGGTTTTATGAAAAGGATTCTTTGAAATTTTACCTGCGGACCTTGCTCTATTCCACTCTTGAATGGATCACCAACAATACGTTTCAAAGCACGAGCCTTTGCTTTCTCTACAAACTCGTCATATACATGCTCATGTACATATGTCCTAGACCCAGCACAGCAACATTGTCCCTGGATATTTTAAAGAGAACCAATCAAAATCTGCTTAATCCTATGGAAAGATAATTGTTTTTGTCGCAAGAATTCTATATTTATAAATATACCTGATTAAAGAATAAGGCAAAGTGTGCTAGCTCAACCGCCTGATCTACATCGGCATCCTCACATACAATAAAAGGAGATTTTCCACCAAGCTCCAAAGTTACTGGCTTAAGATTGCTTCTAGCCGCTAGCTCAAGGACAACTTTCCCGGTATCAGTAGAACCAGTAAAGGCAAGCTGTGAAGGAAGCAATTGTCCAAAATTCAGGCTATGAAGACATTATCATGTCTAGATGTCTGATAATTAGATGGGGTAAAAATCAAGTACTAAACACTGAAATTGAAAATTTAATTGCAATGAAATTTGTTATAGAATTTCATGAGACTACAGGGGACATGGTCTGAAGTATATTCTTGGCATCTAGTTGACTACAGAAGAAACTTATTTTAGTAACAAAGACATCAATAAAATGAATCTAATGGCACTGCAGAATTAAAATATTTTGGCACCTTATCCACATCCATGTGACTTGCAAGAGCAGCGCCGGCAGTGGGACCAAAGCCTGATACCACATTCAAAACACCTTCAGGAAGTCCAGCCTGCCAAACAGATTATAAATTTGGAAGAAAGATTGATCATCAAAGCTATTTTAATTTAAACTAAGCCTCTTTATATCTTCCAAACCAGTAAATGAGCATGGTTCCATTTATAGAGAATATGTCCCACCTCATGAAATAGTTTTGCTGCGTACAAAGCAGACAATGGTGTCTGCTCAGCGGTTTTCAGAACAATTGTATTGCCACAGGCCAATGCCGGTCCAACCTTCCAAGCAAACATGAGGAGAGGGAAATTCCAGGGAATGATCTGACCAGCAACACCGATCGGTTCGTGCAATGTTTGCACATGATATTGCCCATCAGCCGGAACTGTCATACCATGGATCTTATCTGCCCAACCTGGAGAACATCAAGATTAACAAATTTTAGCATTGTTGCTCGTAAAATGAAAGGAGGAAGAGCAATTTCTGAATCCCTTAAGTTACTTACCGGCATAGTACCGGAAAAGGCGAACAAGCATTGGGATTTCAATCTGAGCAGATTGTTCATATGGCTTCCCATTATCCCAGGTCTCAAGTGCTGCAAGCTCATCATTGTGCTTCTCAAGCAGATCGGCGGCTCGCAACAATATCCTTTGCCTTTCCTATACAAAATCAAAGTAAACATAAAGGGATTTTAACCGGATAATCATACAAAGATTATATACTAATAAAAAGAATAAAATAAAGGTCCAATGGTATGAATTACATAGGCTGTCATCTTAGGCCATGGACCTTGATCAAATGCCTTTCTTGCGGCTGCAACTGCTCTATCAACATCTTCAGAGTGACCCTCAGCAACATGAGCAATCACTTCCCCTGTTCTTGGATCCAAGGTTGGAAAAGTTTTACCTGATACCAAAGAGGAACCCCAACACTGGTAAGATACCCCCCACAAAAAAACTTCAAAACACTTTTTTTCTTCTTGGCAGTAAAAGATGCAAACTTTATGATTTTCATGTCCAACTATAGTGGAAAAAACAAGATCAACAACAAACACCAAAAAATATTGGAAAGCTCACCAGAAAGAGCATCAACGAATTTCCCACCAATCAGGAGTTGGGTGTGTTCTACTTGCACTGCTGGTTTAATTGGTTCTTCTTCAAGGGCAGTGGCAGTGCTATATCTGCTGAATCCTGTACCAAGGTAACCCTTCCCACCTGAAAGATTTCCATTTTCGTTCCAAACATCCAAAACAAAAAGGTCAACGCCTTTGTAAGGCCTAAAAAGTAAAACTTTTTATTGAAAATCCCAAATCAAAAAACACCAACCCTTATTTATTTATGACAAAGCTGAAATAAATGCCATGAAGATGAGTTAATGAGTTGTAGCCTTCAGAATGTTACACCCCATAGACCCAGATGCAGTACAAAAACTGAAAAGTACAGTGGACAAAGAAAAAACATAGGAATCATCGGAATAGTGGTGGTGGTGGTGGTTGATGAAAGGGACAAAGCAATCAATGAACTCTCTCTCTTTCCACCCTTTTCCCCCATTTTTGCCACACGTGTTTATTTTCACCAAGCTCCTATTAAATTCTGCGGCGATCTTTATCATCATTAATGAAAACAAACCCAGTAAGCCAATTTCGATAGGGAATCAAATGGCACGAAAAAGTTATCATTTTTTGTTTGTTGAAAATGTTGGGGCAAAAACAAAAACAAAAACGACGAGCTTTGAATTTACAGCGTAAAAAAAGTTGAAGGGGGAAAAGAAGCAAGTATACCTCGCGAAAAGAGAGAGGCGGAGGAGCGAGAGAGAAGCCTGGAGATCCTGGTTGAAGAAGAAGCCATGGCTGGTTGGTGAATGAAGAGTTGTGTGAATGTGAAATGAAAATAAAAGCGCACTCTTTCACTCACTCATATAATGCATGACATGAGCAACCAAACTTGTTTGTTTTGTATACACTTGCCTCTCATGCTTTGCTCATTGCCTTTCACATTATGGTAGATATTTTCTTTCCATTTGCTTTTACTTTTCCATTATCAACTTAATATTATTTTATTGGATAACTTATCCTTTCTTCAATTCAATCTAGGTGATTAATTCTTTTGCCGCAATAGTCATCCATTTGAGAAATAAAAAATATTTGGGACATACTTTGAGAACTACAGATAGTTGGAACTTGGAAGTTGTTTTATGTTTTTTTAACATCATGAATTATTACTAGAACAAATACATAATATTAAATTTAATAGTTAAATAATATAACTTTCAATTATTATATATATTTTTTCTTAAGAAATTTTAACCCTTTTGATTAAGGGATTGAGTGCTTGGTGATTTTAAAATTATTATAATATTATATATTATTGTTTAATATATATATATATATATATATATATATATATATATATATATATATCAGAATCAATTATCAATTGTATATAAAAATATATATTTAATATATAAAAATTTTATTAATATTTTATTATAAATAAATTTGATTATTCTTATGATTGACTATTTAATTAAAAGTTATAAGAATTAATATGTATAAATATATATAATTACATACTAATTTGGTAATTAATTTTAGTATTATAAAACGTTTTTTAAAAATATTACGTTAAATTTATAGTTTTTAAACTGAATTTGTAGTTAATAAAATAATGCATAATTGAGTGACAAAATATTTTTTTACAGATGGTCAACTCATTCGAATTAAATCTTAATGGCATACTATTTGGCAACATGAGTTTATTATTTTAACTACTCGAGAGAAGGATAAATTAATATCTGATTTTTTTGGTTTGTGCACGTTTAAGTCTTTAAAATTTTAAAAATATATTTAAGTTTTTAAATTCTTTAAATAATTTAACTAGGTATTTTTTAAAAGTTGTACAATATTCAATCTTTTATTATAATAATTTTTAAAAAATAAAATAAATACATCTAAAAATTATAAATAGATTTAGTGACTTTTTAAAATTAAATACACATTCAAAATACAAACTAAATTAAATTAAAATTTAAAATTTAAATTTAAATTTTAAATTTTTGTTTCAGATTTAATATATTTAATTATTAATATATTACAATTTAAATACAATCTAAAAATCAAATTAGTTAGAATTTAAAATTTAGAATTTAAAATTCTAAAATAAATCTTAAACCATCTTAAATCACTAGTAAAATTTTCGCTCCGTAAAGATCCAGCACCTCCCCTCCTCATCTGTGGCCGCTTTCGTCTTTTCCCGTGTTGCGCACTCGATCTCCTCCTTCGGCGATGCGCTCCTCTTCAGCGATGCGCTCCTCCCTGCGACGCGCACTTTCCCTGCGCACACCCCACGCCTCCTCCATTGATGGACTCCTCTCCGTCCCTGGTCTCCTCCCTCGCACCACGCACAACCGCCCCTTCTCCCGCGCCTCCCCCTGTCTCCTCCCCCACATCGCACTCCTTCTGTCTCTGGTATTTTTGTTTGCAAAATTCTAAAAAAATTTGGTTGAGTTCATTCATGAAGATATGTTATTCCTTTTTTTTTTCGCTTAATAAAAGGTTCTATTTTGTAAATTTATGTATAATATTGGAAGTGTCTGTATTTTTTTTAAATGTATTTGTGATTATAATTTTTTTTGCACTCATATGTTTGATTTGAGAGTTGTAATGTTAACCTAATTTGGATGCGTCAATACTTAATTTTGGATGTGTTTATGTTGTTCATTATATTCTTATGTACATATATATAACTTTTTTACATGAGTTTTGGATGTGTTAATAAAATATTTAGAGTGCATTCTTATAATTTTAGATGTGTATTTGAGTTTAATTTTTTCTGTGTTCAACATGTAATTTAAAACTACGATGACAATAATTTAGATGTGTTAATAAATAATTTTGAACGTGTTTATGTCGTTTATTTAATTTTAGATATGTTTTTAACATGAATTTTGAATGTTTTGAATAAAAAAATAATTGAATGAGTTTAATTGATTTTAAAAACTTTATTGATTTTTTAAAAATTAGTACACGAAAAGTTATTACGAGTTTTATGGTTTAGTTTGCAAAAAATTAATGTATTGCAAGTGGTTATAAATTTTACAGTAATAAATATTCAAAATAAAAGTGGTTACTTAAAAATAGAAAATATGATTAATTAAAAAATTAAAATAATAAAATATTAAATTTAAAGACTGAATTTTGTTGTACAAGTAGCATTTTCCCTCTTCAGAATCTTAACATTTCGATTCCTAAATTTAATTTGTTCAATTTTAAAAAAATTTTCATGTGTACATCCGTATCAACTAAGTCAATACAACGAAAATTATATTTGATTTTTTCGTTGAGTCTGACAGACCCAAATAAATATGAGAAATTAATATGTCTAAATTTTAAAAAAAATCAAAAATTTATATGTATTTTCAAATCTTCAAAAATTTAAATATCTATAAATTAAAAAATCAAAAACCTATTTATCTGTTTTTCTAACTATAATTAAATTTAGGGTAGTCCTGTCATTTTGCTTTTATTTCAGGGCATTGAAAGTTATCTAAAAGTACCGATAAGGTGTAATAAAAACTAATAAAGTTAAAAATAGGGTTAAGTACTGAAATCGTCCCTAAGGTAAGGGGCGAAAATCAAATTCGTCCCCGACCTTTTTTTGTTATTAAAATCATGCTCAACGTTATAAAACGTTATAAAATCGTCCTTTTTACCAATTTTATTTTTTTATTACCAAATTACCCTTTATTCAAAAATTATAAAATAAAATAAAAAAAAAAGAAAAGAAAGGCTGAGGGAGAAGAGAATCGGGGGAAGGGGGGCGAGAAAGAGAGGGGGTGGGGAAAAAGGAAGAGGGGAAGGGGAAAGGGGGAGGGGGGACGGCGCCGGCGAAGGGGGGAAAGGGGAAAGGACGCGGGGGTGGGGGAAGGGGTGTGGGGGAGGAGGAGTGGGAAGGGGAAAGGGGGGAGGGGATCGTCGCCATTGCGCCAGTCACCGCCGCGCCTTCGTTGCTGCCATCGCGTCAGTCACCGCCGCGCCTTCGTCGCCGTTTCTCGCCGCCTCCACTTCCGCCATCTTCTCTCCTCGCCGCCGCCACCGGTCTTCATTACCGCCGCTGCTCTTCGCTGTCGCCGCCGCCGCTCTGCTCCTCGGGAAAAGGGGGAAGGGAACGCGAAGGGAGAAGAGGGGAGAGGGGGTTTCGGGAAGAAGAGGGGGAAGGGGAAGACTCCTCGCCGCCGCCACCGGTCTTCACGGACGCCGCCGATCTTCGCTGCCGCCGCCACCGCTGCACCGCCGCCCTGCCGCCTGAGATCCGCCACTGTTCTATTGGATTTTTGTTGTAGAATTTCTGAATTTTTTGTGAATTGTTGTTGAGTTTTGATTATTGCTTATTGTTATTGCTGAGTTTTGCTGAGTTTTTATTGTTGTTGTTACTGAATTTGTTATTGCTGAGTTTTGATTACTGTTGTTGTTGAATTTTGAGTTTTGATTTTCTGAGTTATGTTGTTGTTGTTGCTTGATGTTTTTGGTGTTGGTGTTGGTTGTTGTTGTTGGTGGTGGTGGTGGTGGGGTGAGAAAGGTGAAGAGAAGAATGATGATGATGAGGGTATTTTGGTCCAAGAATTCGGGGAAGGATGATTTTAAAACGTTTTTGAACGTTGAGAATAATTTTAATAACGAAAAAAGGTCGGGGACAAATTTGATTTTCGCCCCTTACCTTAGGGACGATTTCAGTACTTAACCCTTAAAAATAGAACACTAAACTCTAGTAATTAATGTAAAAGATAAAGGAAAAGATGCTGATGGCAACATGATGTGGCGGTTATCTTCTCTAGCCGATCTACAAAAGAGGGTATAATGGGGATGCACCTTTATTGTATATTTGGTAGCTTTGTTGAATGTTGACTGTTGAGTACTACCTAATAGCGTTTATAGTAGAAATGACGGAAATTAACTTAATTTCAAAAGCTAATTCTAATGTTCAAACTTATGAGTTATGATAACTATAAAGATTAATGAATCATATTCTTGATTCATTGAAATTTTTAATATTTTGAGTTTAATGTATAAAACATTTGATATAAATATTTAATTATGTATAATGATATCAATTAAAATAATATATTTACTCTATAAATAATCAGTTAAAAGAACATACTTAAATACTTAATTAACGAATGTATCAGATTAATTAAACTATTAATCTTTGTTTTCTTTCTATTTTTGCTGATTAATTCTGTCTTAATTTTCATTAAACTTCTGATTTATCAGTCAATGCATTAGATAAAATTTTCAATTTTATTTTTATTATTTACTTTGAATGTGCTAAATTAGTTTTAAATCTATATGTTGAATTTTGTAATTTATGAAAAATTAGTTATTTCTTAAAAATGAATTGTGATTTGCGAAACGTCAATTGAGCCAGCGCGAAAAGTAGCCGACATATGCATTTGCAATAGCAGTCCGTCATTGTCCCTATATCAAAAGTTTTGACATATCTATGCACACAAATGACACAATAATATGTCGATTTTTTTCATCAATAAAAATCTAATTAAATAAGTTTAATACTTTAGTCTGTATTTAGTTTTAAAAATATGATAAGATCATATATTAAAAATAAGATACAAAAAATAGTATTTTTATATTTTATTTAGTAATAAATTAAAATAAATTATAAAAATTTAATTTATTTTTGTTTTTTTATTTAAAAAAGTTAAAAAATATATAATAATAATTATTATAATAAAAATTTAACAAAAATAATAAAAAATTATATTTTTATTAATATTTTTATATCATTTTTATTAAAATAAATATAAAATACATTAATTTAATATTTCTAAACATAAAATTTTATTTATATTTTATTTACCAAACACAATTTTATGTTTTAATATTCTTTGTCTATAAACAAATATAGTCTTAGATGTCACCTAAAAAATTGTATAAATATTAGGAAATACTCGAACCATATTTTTTTAAAATGGAAAAGTATGAGGAGCCAATAAAATATTTGTACAATGAAATAATGAATATAATGGAAGTTTAGGGAGTATTAGAGATATAACTATTAATGTTACCTTTTTCTATCAGCTTAAACTTTGGGATGAATGGTTGTATGACATGATATTAGAGTTCTAGATTCAAAAGTTCAAGAGTGAACCCCAAAATCAACTTAAATTTTTGGAATAAGTAATTTCATGACATGAGATGTTTATTATCCTGATACTTGGATTTGTTAACTCATAACCCATACTCTTTTAAAATATGTTTCTAATCTTATATTAGATGTACCAAACTTTTGTCTATAAATAATAATAAGAAAATGAAGCACTAATTAAGTATATGGATCGGATAATGGAATAGTGTTTTTTAGAAATTTAAAAAGTATGTATTGATGAAACTTTTTTAAGAGTAAAATAATAATTAAGAATTTATGTATTAAAATAGAGATCAAAATATAATGGCTATCCACTGAGCTAAAGAGCTAATGACTAATCCACCATCCCCATTCCACACACAAATGTTGTCTCTTTATTATTAGTTTATTCTGTTTTAATCTCTCACGCGCAACAAAGACAATAATGGTTTTGGTTTTGCAATCTCCAATTCGGGAGGAAGAGTAATTAGATATGTTAGAAACTTAAGAGTCTAGTGTTTGAAGTTTTATAATATTCAAAATAGGTAACAACTAAGCAAATATGCCATACCAACATAATATATGTGATTTCCTGTATCTTACAATCATACACTGTATGATTAATTATATGTTATGTCCCACGGAGTACCCTATTCTTATATATAACGGATAATCAATAATTAATGTGATAACAAATAATTAATTATTTACTGAGTGATACTGATGATATGACCACAATATATAATTAGATCGCATGATTAAATAGTAAAGCCAACTCAACCCAATAGATCATATCAATAATATGTTCGTGTATTTCAAGTGGTTGCAATAATGATCAAAGATAAAATTATTCGTTTAGCATTTCCGGCTCCATGCATGTGATGTGTTCCTCCAATCCTGCTTGGTCGGAGAAAAGCAAAAGGAATTTTTTTTCCCCTTTTAGTTTTAAATAAAGGAAAATATATATATACACCGATATAATGGTTTTTGACCCTTTTTTTTCTTTTGTCAAAAGCAAAAATAAAAATAAAATACGGCTTTTTTTTGTCTGGCTAGGCAAAGGACTGGCGTTTTTCTTTGACAAAAATTGAAGAATCCTTCCATTCTCATTTCTGAGTTCTTAGTCTTACACATGTAAGCAACTTCTATTGACAATAATATAATGAAAAAAAATCTATAATATAAATGAATTTAGATATTCTAAAATAAAAATATTAATAAAATAATAAAATAAAAAATTAATTATTATTAATTTTATAAAATATGTATTTTTCTATTTTAATTTAAGAGTGATTAATTTTTTATTTTATTATTTTATTATTATTTTTATTTTAGAGTTTAGAGCATCTTGATTCTACAAAGTAGATATCCAAAAATATAAACACATATGGGACTTATGTGAAGGGACTATTATGGTAGACATAAAACTATTTATTCTAAAAGGTTAAGTTAGTAAAAAAAAACATAAATAGTTATAGTTATTTTTTGAATTTGTTTGATTTTTATGTCGATTTTTTTTTTTTTTGAACAAGTACTGTGATACTATATGATAAAATTACTTATTCCAAAAAATTAAACCGATAGGAGTAACCAACATAAATTGCCTAAATCAGAATTATGTGATATCCACTGTAGTGACCCAAGTTTTTGCATATACTATTTAACTAAAATACCAATAAAACTTAATTAATATTAATTTAAAAAATAATTACATTTAAACAAAACGCATATATAAATTCTAGCATTTTGGTTTAATCGTCTCTCTTAAAGAAAATCAAGTATATCCTCTTGCTTTTATTATTGTAGATGTTGGAAAAGATTAAGGTAGTTAATGTTTTTTTTGTTATAGTCAAATTTATCTCTTAATTTTGTTTGAAAATTAATATTTTAAATAAAACGTTTACAAAATTAATTATTATTATTATTTAAAAATGTTTTAACAAAAATTTATATTATTTCAAAATAATAAAATTAAAATATCCTTTAAAAAAAAATTCACATTATCTGTATTCGGTAAAAAAACACTATAAGTATGTAGTATCTCATTGATATGATTGAATCACGGCTCATATTGCATGGCCATATATACATAGATATGTAAAACATTAGCATGGGAGGCAGGGATATATAAGTGATTAAAAAATAACGTTAGATGATATCTGAGAATCATTATATCTGAGAATCATTAGGTGATTTGATTGATTTAACTAAATTTTCATCTAACGACAACTTCACGTGAAGTGGATTTCACTTGAGTTTTCACCTTTTTAAATACTCAAATTAAAATATAAGTAATTTTTTATTTTAAATTAGTTCATATTTTACCAAATAAAATAATATTTGTTACAAGACGAAGCAGGAACGCAGCATCTGATTAAAAAGCAGATTCTTCATTATTTTTACGCTTTATGCTATATTCGTTTTTCCCCCAATAATAAAGAGACAAACACGGTCGTAACTGAAAATCAGTGAGGGTATGGCTTCGGAAGTGAAGAGGCAAAGAGACCACGAAGAAGAAGAAGAAGAAGAAGAGAACGCTGTCTCTGTCTCCGATGGAATTGGAATATCATCCCTCATTCAAGGCTGGTTCTCCGAAATTAGTCCAATGTGGCCTGGTTCGTTCTTTTCTTTTAATGGATTCCAATTTGGTCTGCTTAATTTTGATGCATGGTTTTGTTCTGATTGACTAGTTGATCAAATTTTGTTTCATGATGCATCTTGCAGTAACAAAATTATACACTTTTGGCCATAATTGTTACAAATCCAGTGCTTTAGGTAGAAATATATTTGTTGTAGGTAGAAACAGAATCGGTTTTATCTTTGTTTTCTGCAACTAAAACTACTTTTGCTTTTGTGATACACTCACAAAATCAAATATGGTTGTACATTCTGCAGGAGAAGCACACTCATTGAAAGTGGAAAAAGTTTTGTTTCAAGGCAAGTCTGAATACCAGAATGTCATGGTGTTCCAGGTACATGAGGCTCCACCAATCAGCCTCAAAGTTACTATTACATTCGCTCCGCGAGCTTTTTCGTTGTCCTGGTTATGCTGTCAATGCAATTCTATAATGTCCTTTGCAGTCATCATCATATGGAAAGGTTCTTGTTTTGGATGGAGTCATACAGCTCACTGAAAGGGACGAATGTGCCTACCAAGAAATGATCACTCATCTCCCTCTTTGCTCTATTCCAAATCCTAAAAAGGTTTCTCCATATTTATATGCTTCCATGATTTTTTTTTTTATTTTTTTGGTATATGTCTATGTTGCATGTTCAGCAAACAAAATTTGTGGTTTTTTACTGCCTCTAATTGTATTTAATGTTAGGTCTTGGTTATTGGTGGAGGAGATGGAGGGGTCTTGAGAGAAGTATCACGCCATTCATCAGTTGAAAAGATAGACATTTGCGAAATTGACAAGATGGTTGTTGATGTAAGCAACACAGTTATACTCAGTTCTTTTCCTATTTCTCTAAAACAAGTATGAAGTACACTTTCTAGATTTTTTTTCCCAAGCAAGAAGGAACAGAACAGCAATAACCACCTTAAGGGTGGATTTGGTGATTGTTGATCTATTCCCTTCTGTCTGTCTGTCTAGGAATAAAGATGTACTATATGTACATTCACTCAATAATTCATCTTATGCAGGTCTCCAAGCAATTCTTCCCTGATGTAGCCATAGGTTTTGATGATCCCCGTGTGTCACTTCATATTGGGGATGGTATGATCATCAATTCTAATTTGTCCCTTCAGTGTTTTACTCTTGGGAATTAAGTTATCTCATGCTGGCTCTTCTGTTGATGGTTCTAGGAGTTGCATTCTTGAAGGAAGCTCCAGAAGGAACTTATGATGCAGTTATAGTTGATTCATCTGACCCTATTGGTATGCAGCATATGTAATGCACTTGAGTATAGCTTTTTTGTTACTCTGTTTTGTTTGCCACTTAAATTGTTTCGTTTTGTTAAAGAGAGGTTACTTTCTGTATTCTCAAGGTCCTGCTCAAGAGCTTTTTGAGAAGCCCTTTTTCGAGTTGGTTGCAAAGGCTCTTCGGCCAGGAGGAGTTGTAAGTACTCAGGCAGAAAGTATATGGCTTCATATGGACATAATTGAGGGCATTGTCACCAATTGTAGCCAGACTTTCAAAGGCTCCGTCAACTATGCTTGGACCACAGTTCCTACATACCCAAGGTATGCGTCTATTTACAAAATTCTTTTGCTCATCTTTCCTTTTCAAATTCTGCAATATATGCCCCCCTATGCGATTACATCTTGTTCAGGTTTGAATTGTGATAGTTCCCCCATAGTTCTTTTATCTTTTTGTCTTTAGGCTCTTTACAATGTTTTGTGATTTAATCTGTTTTCTGTATAGAGATAGCGAGACTGGATAATCCATTTTTATGGTTCTTTTGTTTTGTTGTTTTATTTCATTTCAGCGGAATAATTGGTTTTATGCTTTGCTCAACTGAGGGACCACCTGTGGATTTCAAGCATCCAGTGAATCCCATAGATGAAAAAGAGTTTCAGAAGTCAGTAAGACCAATGAAATTTTACAACTCTGAGGTAAGCTTAAAACTCAATTATTTGGAGTTAAAATGATCCATACCGTATAACTATTTTGGATCATTGTTTTGCTATACTAGTTCCAAATTTCGTTTATCCTTAGCTCCTTGCAATATTACTAATACTTTCTGTTTGCAGATTCATACAGCATCTTTCTGTTTGCCATCTTTTGCTAGGAGGAAGCTTGTTTCCAAAGCAAAATGAGAAGATAAATACTACAAGTTCGGCGTTCAACTTTACTAGATAGAATAAACTCGACATTGAAGAGTTATATTATTTATGGAAATTGGTTATTAATTATATGATAACTAGTTGATGGATTCAACTATCAGTTACTTTTCCACATAAAATATTTTAGTTTCTTGTTTGACGTATGTTTTAAATTTAACTATTTAAGGCCACTATAGATGTTTGAATCAATAAAACAAGACGAAAATAAACTTGAAAAACTATGACATGAACAAATCTCTGTCAACACTCGTTCGTGTTAGTATATAAATAAGAAATAGTATTTACCATTTAGTTACTATTCTCCAATTAAAATACACCTAATGACGTTACCACTCTAACTTGGAAAAAAAAAGGGATAAAGAATAGCAATTATCCTTCAAGTTATAATGCATGCTTTAAATTCGGCTTGCTTGAAAAAACTAAAGCAGGTCAGAGAAAGAATTCTAATTGTTAGTATTAGTATTTAATTGCTAGTATGTATCAACAGAACAGCAGAAAATTATCATTATATTACAGCAAAGTAGTATGGCAAAACAACTAAACTTCACAAGTTCACAATAGTCAAATAGGCAAGCCAACAGACAGTAAATTCCTCAAGATCAACCATCCAATGCAATCAATGCTGTCAATCTAAGCGGAGTTCTTCATACACTTGATCAAGTGCTGAAGACTAAAAGAAAACCCCAGATAGCAGATACGAGACAATTAGGCACGAGGATCCCGGGAGCCGAAGATGACAGACACATTCAGATGCAAGTAAAAAATCATCAACCGAGATGGAATGACACAGTCAGAAAGTGGACAATCAAAGACACATGGCGCTTGGCGCATGCTGGCTTGCTGGGGATAGAGCACCCAAAATAGTCTTGCACACAACCAAGATGCTGACCATTGCAATCCCAATCGTGTAGCATGCAGACCATAAACCATTAAAAGAAACAGTCATAGAGCAGACAATGAGAAGCAGCCCATCAATTTAACACATGATAGCGAGCAGTAGACACTAGATGTATAGCTAGTCACTAAATAGGAACCGATTTGAGTCAATTTCATGACGATGCAGGATGGAAATAACTAAATTCTATCCACAATCACCAAAGAGTTCACCAATTCAAAGGAGGATGCATCTGCAGCATTCCTGTCCTGAACAGAACTAAAAGGTCCTATGCAACCAACTTGTTGCACTTTTATTCAGCTTATATACCGAAGCAACAACATGAGACGATTGTGAAGCAGAGAAGCAGACAAGAAGATGGAGTAAGTGGCAAAATGATGCTGTTATGGCCGATAATCAACCTCAAAACAAAGAAACACAAGACATTTAGGTAACTTTTATGAAATATTAAATATTAACATAGTCATTTAGTAAGACTACCAGCGAACAATTAACATGCAATATAAAGTAAGGAAGACTGAAGTGACCTTCAAGGTTCAATGATTCAAGTGTGACAGCCCACGCAAAAAAGTGTCCCCAGGGCACCCTTTTGTGGCAACAACACTATGCAAAAGCCATAAAAATCCAAGAGTTTATCAATACCCATTACCATTGTCATGACATCAACATAACTAACATGTCGGCAGTGTGCTCAGTCAATCCTAGGGGAACTACATTATAGCACAGCGTTCCATAATGATCATTCAGCACTTGATCCATTCACATCCGATCTCAATCTCTGAAAGCAAGATATCAGAAGAATCCAAATTAACAAGGGTAACAAGATCTCATGTCTATTATTTAACTTACGTCATTCATGACAACTTAATTAAACATAGTAAAGCATACGGCATACCCATTGGCATAAGGTGAATCACGGCGGGCATGTCGGTATGGAGGGGACCTGCTGTAGCTGCGACCCCGATAAGGAGGTGATATGCTACGTCTCTTTGGAGATCTTCTCCCACGAGGACTAACACTCCTAATAAAATGAAGCAAATTCATTGGATTAATATCAAGTTCTGGCTTTCATGAATCATCCAAATGCAACAAAACAATGAGAAGAAAAGAATATATCCAAAGCATGCTATAGGATGGTTCAAAGACAAGGCTGGTTAGTCAATTTACAAACTTCATTTTACCATATCATGTTGCTTTCTAACACAGCAAACAATAGTTCACTATTGTGCAATCAGAGTAAATAAATCATAAAGAAAATGCAAGCTAAAAGGCATAGAAATTTGAAAATTTATTTGAAATGCATAGCATTCTAGTTCATATTTGGCATGTCAGTCAACAACACACCTGCGGCCATACCCATAACTTGGACTTCTGCGACGCCTATAATAAGGACTTGGACTTCGCCTCCTTCCACTACCCAGGCCACGTGAACCAACGCGCAAGCGACACTCTCTTGCAAAATGTCCAGGTTCACCACATTCATAACATTTAAGGTCATCACTTCCACGCCCACGCCCACCACGGCCTCCTCCCTTAGAATTATGAGAAAGCTCTACACGCCACCCATTTTTCCCTACGTGAGATTAAAAAAATAGCATTAATAAAATTTTAAATGAAGCAAAGCAAAAGATTTGGCTTCTCTAAAAGTTTGGCACTTTAACCAGTGAAGTGTATCATCTCAACTATTTATGAGAAAACACAGTTTACGAACCAATAATGACAAATTGAATTAACAGGGAAATAAACTGACCATCCAAGGCATGAATTGCGTCAAGTGCATCCCTCCTATCATCAAACTCGATGAATGCATATCCGGGCGGTCTACGAGCAACCCAGACACTGCATCAAATTTAACATATTTATTGCCAATAGAAATGTAAAAGAAACCATGAATATATAACAAGACTCGTGAACCATTGAAAAAAAAACGCAGGTTTAGAAGCATTACTAGCACAAACAAATAACAAACACAGATACAAACTATTATCTCGAAATAGACAAAAACTGATGAGTTCAGCTGCCAAAGAGAACAGTGAACTTCACAAAATACATATCTTCAATTGGAATTACTAGAAAAATAAAATAATAAAAAAGAATATTATTATCAGTAAAACAAAAAAGAACCTTTTATTTACGGGATTTTTGCTTTTTTAAAAAAGATAAATTGTTGGTATAAATTTTGCAACATATATACTCGTTTTATGAACAAAATAACCACTTAATTTATGTCAGAAACTGTTAATTTGGTTACTACTCCTTTTACACGAGTTTGAATTTGGTAACCAACATAAGTGATTTTCATTGGGAAAAAAAAAATAAAAGGAAATAACTTTGAAGAGAATTTACCTCCGAAGAACACCAAATAAACGAAATTCATCTTCGAGATCCCTCTCAGACACACGAGGGTCCAGATTCCCAATATAGACCCGAGCCATCGTCAATAAAATCAGAACCACCCTACAGGACCGAAAAAAGCTTAGATGGAGGAACAGATAGTTCGAGAAGTGAACGTGAAAATCAATTATCCTTACAGAGAAAGAAGAATACCGAGGATGAAATCAAAGCTTAGCTGAAAGTGTAACGAATCTTCTGGATGATCGGAAAGGGAAATCGTAGAGCTCTAAAACCCTAAAACCTTTTTATTTTGCGTATTTTTTGCACCTTTACGCTGTCGTTTCGGGCTGATTTTATTTGGTCAAAGTTTCGGGCAAATATAGGCCTACAATTTGGGCTCATCGTATCCCAAAATGGGAGAAAAGATAATGAGATCTTATGTATACCTGAAAAATCTATTCCCCCACCCCCCACCCCCAAAAAAATATATACATAAAAAAAGTGTGATTTTATATCTCACAAATAAGAACTAAATATATATCTATTTAATTTTAATTTAGTATTAATTTTATATTTTTACTCGACAAGTTAAAAATTAATTTAACATTAATCTAATCTCTACTTACAAATTTTGTTGTTGGTCAATAAATTATTATATATATAAGTTAAAATTCAAACTTTTAACATTTATTTAAACAGACAAGTCAGCTGATTTCAACATAAAACCACCACACTAGCCTGCATTGCTTCCTGATTTCCTCATGATCTTCTCTTTATCTCTTCTTCTTCTGTCATCTGGTTACACTTTGGTTCTCTCATTTGTTAGTGTTCTACTCCTTTTCTTGGCGATGATCTCTCCTTTGGTCCAAGTACATTGCTAATTCAAATGGTCAATTTCACCGACGATCAAAGTTTCATATTTTTATGCCATTCACAACTTCTTCCAATGCACCTGTACTAGTAATCTCCTCGTTGTAAACTTTCCACACAATTTCAAAAGGTCCATCTCTCTAACACCCAACTCACTTTTTTTTCAACCTCTATTCTCTCCACAATCGTTGCATCCAGATTTTTCCCACACCTCTAACATGATGAAATTTCTAGTTGACATTTAAAACCAAAACAACTATCTACAACACCATGTAATATATTATATTCATTATATCTTTGTTTCGTGTTGATAAATCTTCAAAAATTTCGCCGACCATAAACAATTCATTGACCATTTGTAGTTCTATAGAAGTAATTTTCAATTAAGAATAAATCTCAAAAAATACATTTTAATTATCTTGACGTTGACATAATTTTTTTTGAATTTTTGTTAATAATAAAAAATGCACTCAAATAATTAAAAAACGTATTAAAAATATCTAGTCGTGATCAAAGATTTGTACCGTTAACAAAAAAACCATGACATGACTCATTTGTTAATGTTAGAGTTTCACTTATTATATAAGAAGTTCCATTTATCACATCATTCTTTTTGAAAATTTGTAAATGGCTTAAAAAAAGAGAGTTGAATCTATGACCTTCTTTTTTAATTTCTTTTGTTTTTTGCTTCTGATTAAAACTTAGTTGCTATTAAGTCTGTTAAGTTGAAATTTTAGGCGATAATTTTATTTTATCTTTTCATGATGTGATCAAGAATAGAACAACTCTTTACTTTTGAATAGTTATGATTTCTATGAAATAGGCAATATAGGAGACACTTTTATTTTGTCTCATATCAAAAGAAAATAGAAGAAGAATAGAGAAGAAAAAATCACACTATCTTGGTTTAGTCACCATGTGTAATGTAACCTACATCCAATCTTTTCCACAATAGTGGTGAAATTTTCACTATCATTCACAATGATTACAAATACCAATTTTTTTAGGATTCAACTTAATCTTATCTGGGACAAACTCAACTTTTATCCAAGTTATATTTGGCTAGGTTCACTTCCTAGATTTGCAACCACTAAGTACTCACCCACCTTAACAAAGGAATCCCCTCAAAATCATGTGTACAAAACAAAAAAATATATAAAAGAGTTTTGACATAATTTTCTGACTTTTTCTTAATAACTATCTTTGTCTTTTCTCTTGATGGTTTTTACGAATATCTCACTTAATGACTTTTTCATTGAAAATAAACAAAGAAAATGAACATTGAAAAACAAAAAATTTAATATAAACTCATTAAGGAGAAGAAAAGTTAGCTTGAAATTAAATAAATTCATGTGTAATCTTCAAAAATTACAATAATTTCTTTATTTATATATACGTATGTATTAATTTTGTTAAATAATTCTAAGTATTTCCTTATTTATACATATATATTAATTATACATAAAAATATTTAAATCATATATATTAAATATTTTTTTGTTATAAATATTTTCTTTTATATATATATTGTTCCACAATACGTGCAATAAGCTTTTATGTTTGATATCGATATATAGTCTCCAATCCCAGCCCTATTTATACGCAAATTGTATATAATTTTTTTAATAGAGAAATTTTAATTTTTAATGGAGATACTTGCTACAATTAAATAAAAATTATGTTATTATCTTTTATTAAATTTTATGATTAATTCAATGGAGATAATTGGTCAGTGTTCCAAGGGTTACCTGAAACTGGAGGTCGATCTCGGACGAGATCTTCTGTACTGGTCGGAGATAACGTGTCCAGCTGGCTGATGGCGGCCGGAGCTGTTGTATCCGACTTGCTGGACTTACAGCACTGCTGATCCTTGGTCACCGGAGGGTGGGGGGTACCTGCAAGAGACTCCGATGCTTAAGTTAGTACGGGTATTAAGCAGGTTTTATGTAGAATCAGAGTATGAGTTATACCTGGGTACTCCAGTGTATTTATAGTAGTGTGGGCTGACCTTTCTAATAAGATAAGTTAGTTATCTTGTCTTATCTTATCTTATTTCAAGTGAAGTCAGCTTATCTTCAAGGGAACCGCCTTTATCTCTATAGGCTTGAATTGCCTTTGGATTTGGGTCGTGTTCCTCTATTTGGGCCCTTTATTGGACTTTTTCTGTTGATTTGGCCGATCTCTTTAAGAAGAGATCGGATAGTCAAACCTGAAGAGGTCGGTCGCCGTGTCGCTAAACATCCCGGATCGGACAGCTCGATCCAGGGTATGAACAGTGCCCCTGCTTGAGCTCGATCTTCTGCTTTGAGGTCAAGTTTTTTGACTTCGAACTTCTTATAGCGAAGCCGAACTCGAGCACTTTTGTCGATTCTTTTCTTTGTAGAGCTTTTTGAATGTAGAACGTTTTTCCTCTAAAAGCGCGCGCTTTTATATCGGCGCTTTGGGAACGTGCGAGGGTTTAATGTTTTCATTAATTTTAACATTAATTACCCCGTTTCCCTTTGGCTCTTTATTTTGATTTTTGAAAACCCAGAAACGGTTTCTCTCCTTCACTCTTTTCGTAACTTCTCCGCAATTTCTTTCTTTGTTCTCTCGCTCTCTGCCTTTCACCCATATTTCTGCTTTTCTTGCGTTGCGGCTTCGCTCGGCGGTTTTCTGGGCAGCTTCCGTTTCTGCACCTCCATTTTTCTCCTCGAAGCTTCTTTCGCCTCCAGGTTAGTCCCGTTTCGTGCTTTGCTTTTGTCTTTGTGATGAGGTTTTGATTTTGATCCTCCTTTAGAGAAAAGTTTGGACCTTTCTGTTTTCATTGTGTCCTGTTGTTGTTGAAATGTGCGTTTCTGGGAGTTTTCTTTATCTTCTGCATGATCCTTTTTTGCTTTTGTTTTAATGCTTTGCATGTTCTTTGTTGTTCTTGTTCTGATACCGTTTATCCAGAAGAATCCGTATCTGTTTCTTGCTTTATTTGACTGTTGCTTCGCCTGATTCCAAGAAAGTTTGCATTTTTTATGGTTTCTTCTTGGTGTACTTGATGTTTTGGGGATGTTTTCTGTAAGGCAATGTTTTTGAAGACTTTTGTGTTTTATTTTGATGGAAAATGCTTGCTGTTTGAAACCATCTTTTCTTGTTTTGAGAGATGCTGGGGTGCGAGAAGTAGATTTCTACTAGAAACCTTGCTTTATTATTGCCTCCAAAGGATACCCTAGGACTTTTGTTTGAGTCTTGGAGTTCTCTTTTTCTATGTGTTCGCCTGTATCGTATTGAGTTGTTTTCTCCCTTGTCCGAGATGTTTTTAGTAATCCCATCTTCTTTTCTTACTTGTAGGATTAGTTGGCCTCATGTCTTCTCGCAATAATATTGTAGAGATGTCTTCCAGAGTTCCCGAGGGGATGTCCGATTGGCTGGACTCCCTTGTCTTGTTGTGTGTTTCTGTTGTGGATGCTGAATTTTGCACAGAGCTGAGGAAGCGCCATAGGATTTGTGGTAACCGTGCTCGTGAGGGGGATTATGAGCTTGTTGCCCCTGATTCTGATGAGAGAGTTTGTTTTCTGACTTCCATCGAGGGGGAGCGTCCCTTCTTCTATGCTTATGAATACTTCTTTAGCCAATTAAACGTTACTTTTTCTTTTACTGCTTTTGAAACCGACCTGTTGTGGTCATGTAACATTGCTCCGTCCCAGCTTCACCCAAATTCCTGGGGTTTTATCAAAATATTTCAACTGCTTTGCCAAGAATTAGGCATAACACCTTCTGAAACTCTTTTCCTTTATCTTTTCGTCTCGGCCAAGCCCAGAGGTTCCTCCAAAAAGAAAGCTTCCTGGGTCTCTTTCAGATCGGCCCAGGGGCATAAAGTTTTTGCCATGTATGATGAGTCATTTAAAGATTTTAAGAACTATTTCTTCCGAGTTCGTGCTGTTGAGGGGGTCCGCCCCTTTTTTCTTGATGAAAATGATGAGCCCGCTTTTCCTCTAGAGTGGCAAAAGAATGTGAGAGTGCCACGTTATACATGGGAGATGCTTAGTGAGGTTGAGCGGGCCTTTGTAGTTTTTCTTGAAGATCTGTGGGGGAAACCTCCCCATCTGGATACAAAAAGATTCTTGAGTGATCTATCTTTGGTTCGAACTGTTTTGGGTACTGTCTGACTTGTTTTTATACTTGCTTCTGAGCTTTTCTCTTCCTATGTTGTAACTTGTCTTTTGTGGTTGATTCTGTATTTTCAGAGATGTCGAAAAATAATGATTCTATGAAGGCCTACAAGAAGGCGAAGAAGGCCACTGCTGCTCTAAACATCTCGGCCAAGGCGGCCGGAGATGGATCTTCTCAGGTTCCAGTGATACCTCCTGTGCTGAGTTCTCCCGGACTGAGGAAAGCAATTCCTATTCCTCGGGTTCGTCTGGTCGATCCTCCACAATCTTCTGCTGCAGCTTCTGGTACTCCTCCTAGTAAAAAGCAAAAAACAATTGAGCCTTTCAACCTTGATGCTCCTAACTTTGATGCGGTCGAGTTTGTAGATCAACAAATCGACCCTTATGGTGTTCTCCCCATGGACGACGTGTCGTTTCTTCATCATTTTGATTACATAACTCGGAGTAGTATCAAGATGGCCCACATGGGAGCGGTCTTATATCGAACTACTCAAAGTCTTCCTCTCCATGCCACTAAAGCTTTTATGGAGGAGGCCAAACAGGAGTTTGATCGGATGAAAGGCTTGAAGGAGGAGCTTGAGGTGAAGGTGCCCAAGTTGGAAAAAGATTTGGAGAATGAGAAGGCGAGTTCCATCTCTTTGGCGGCTTCTGTGAGGCTGGCCGAAGACACGGCTATGAGACATAAGGATAGTTATGTGACATCTTACCGGGAGGTATTGCGCCTGAGGGAGGAGTTGGAGAATGCCCGAGCTAATTACTCCGAACTTCAAGGTCATCTTGTTGGTAGTGTAACTGCTGCCTATGAGAACCTGAAGGAACAAGTTCGGGTTATTGCTCCCGAGGCCGACCTGACCCTCTTTAGCCTAGATAACGTCGTCAGGGATGGCAAGATTGTCCCTGATGACGAGGATGATGATGACGTTGAACCTCCCCCTGTGTCCTCTGCCAAGGTGTCAATTCCTGCTGTTCCTGCCGAGGTCGACCCTCCCGCTTCCGATCCTGACTGTCAGATCTTAAACCGGGATGATGGTACTATAGATGCTGTTCCTCTCTAGACTCGTCCTCCGTCTCCTCAGACTGATGCTGCTAGAAAGTCTTCTGACCCTTAGCCCATTTATTCTGGATATTTATGTAGTTGGCCCGGCTTGTGGGCTTTTTAAACTTTTTATGTTTTGTTAACTGCTGGTACTTTCTCGTTGCTTGCCTAGCAACTTTTTGTTTTGACCAACAAAAGTAACTTTCCAGCTTTTGAGGTAGATTTTGGTGGCCTTTGAAGCTTTATATCTTTGTAGATTATATCATGCTTTTGCACTTAACTTGGTATTTTTTTGTTTTCTGAGGATGTTGGAACCCTGCTGCTCGTCCTCTTCGGATTTGCTTTATTATTTGTAACTTGGGTCTTTTGAGGTTATGGCTATGTGGGTCCAACTTGTTTTTCGATTTTCTCGCTCTTGCTCGTATTTATGACGATTTATAATCGATTTCTTCAAGTTGGTCCTCCAAGTCGTTTTGTAATCCTCTTTCCTGGATCTTCGTCCGATCTCTTTCAGGATTTGCTTTTATAACTTTTTAGTAGTAGGAGTCCGACTTCGTCATGTCAGTCTCCTTTAAGTTATTTTTGTGGTCCTCCTTTTTGGACCTTCGTCAGGTCTCTTTCAGGGATTACTTTTATAACTTTTTAGTAGTAGGAGTCCGACTTCATTATATCGGTCTCCTTTAAGTTATTTTTGCAAATAATTTTTTAGTAGTAGGAGTCCGACTTCGTTATATCGGTCTCCTTTAAGTTATTTTTGCAAATAACTTTTTAGTAGTAGGAGTCCGACTTCGTTATATCGGTCTCCTTTAAGTTATTTTTGCAAATAACTTTTTAGTAGTAGGAGTCTGACTTCGTTATGTCGGTCCCCTTTAAGTTATGCTTGTAGTCCTCTTTTTTGGACCTTTGTCATGTCTCTTTCAGGGACTACTTGTATAACTTTTTAGTTTTGGGCTGACTTTGTTATGTCGGGCCCTTCTAAGTTAAAGTAATCATCTTTAATAGGGTTGGCTAGACCTCTTTCCAGGGTTTACTTATAACTTGGGTAGACTTGGTCCGACTTCTTAATGTCGGCCAGTCTTTAAGTTATTATTTTAGCAATCCGTAAGACCTCGCAGGTTCTTTTTTAGATCACTTTCGATAACTTCTTACATTTTTCAGTGTTCATCTTTGCCGATTTGTAGAAAGTGGTTGTCATCTCTAGATCGTCCTTTGGGTGAATCGCATTTTCACCTTTATCAGACGGTTATCTTTATCGTGATCGTGCAGTGAAATTATTTTTTCAATTTCTGCCGATCTGTTGCTTTATAATCGGACGATGAATACTTCAGATTAATGCGTCTTGAAATCTTGTAGAATATCTAAAATATATATTTATTCAAAGGAACGTGCAAATATGTACATGTGGGAATTTTTCATCCCTTTATAGCGTTTGTGTCTCAACTTGGTGCCTCATTAAAAAACCTTTTCAGGAAAAAGAGTGCATCCAATGGTGAGATCTTTTACTTTTCTAGCTGTAGTACTTTCTTAAGTTGCAGGCGTGCCATGATCTGGGAAGCTCTCGTCCATCGAGTTCGGACAGTCTGTAGTAGCCCTTCCCGAGTACTTTTACAACTCGGTAGGGTCCTTTCCAGTTTGCTGCCAACTTTCCTTCTCCTGATCGAGTTGTTCCAATATCATTTCGGATTAGGATGAGGTTGTTCTCCGTGAAACTTCTTGGCACTACCTTTTGATTATATCTGGAAGCCATTCGACGTTTTAGTGCTTCTTCCCTGATCCGAGCTCTTTCCTGAATTTCAGGTAGTAGGTCGAGTTCTTCCTTCTGAAGTTGAGAGTTGGCCTTTTCATTGTAGTGGACTACTCTGGGTAACCCTTTCTCGATCTCTACTGGGATCATTGTCTCCACTCCGTATGCTAGTCGAAAGGGTGATTCATTTGTCGTGGAGTGTGGCGTTGTTCGATATGCCCATAGGACTTGCGGAAGTTCTTCGGCCCAAGCTCCCTTTGCATCTTGTAGTCTCCATTTTAACCCAGCCAATATGACTTTGTTGGCAGCTTCGGCCTGTCCATTGGCTTGAGGGTGTTCGACGGAGGTGAAATGGTGCTTTATATTCAAGTCGGCTACTAGTCTCCTGAAGCATGCGTCTGTGAATTGAGTGCCATTGTCTGTGGTGATGGAGTATGGAACTCCGAACCTCGTGACAATGTTCCTGTATAGGAATTTCCGACTTCTTTGAGCAGTGGCGTTGGCTAGGGGCTCTGCCTCTATCCATTTTGTAAAATAGTCTACTCCGACTATGAGGAATTTTACTTGTCCTGATCCCTGGGGAAAGGGTCCGAGAAGATCGAGTCCCCATTTTACAAATGGCCAGGGCGAGGTTACACTGATGAGCTCTTCTGGCGGGGCGATGTGGAAGTTGGCATGTTTCTGACATGGTGGACATGTCTTTACAAATTCTATAGCTTCCTTCTGTAGGGTTGGCCAATAAAATCCCGCTTGGAGTACTTTTTTGGCAAGAGCTCGTGCTCCGAGATGATTGCCGCACATGCCGTCGTGTACTTCTTCTAACACTTCCTTTGTGTTGTTGGTCGGCACACATTTTAGTAGTGGTATTGAGATCCCTCTTTTGTACAGGATGTTGTTTATAATAGTGTAGTACTGTGCCTCCCTTTTTAATATTTTCGCCTCTTTTTCCTCTGTGGGGAGCATCTCTGCTTTGAGGTAGTTAATTATGGGGGTCATCCATTCTTGATCCTGACTTGTGATAGCTAGGATTTTTTCCTCTTCCGATATTGACGGGTTCTGTAGCATTTCCTGGATGAGGCTTCTATTGTTGCCCCCTGGTTTGGTGCTGGCTAGTTTTGAGAGTGCGTCAGCTCGGGCATTTTATTCGCGGGGTATGTAGTAGATTTTATATTCCCCGAGTTGTCCGAGCTGTTCCTTGGTTTTATCCAAATACTTTTTCATTGTGGGATCTTTGGCTTGATAGCTCCTTGTTATCTGCGAGGTAACTACTTGTGAATCGCTGTAAATGTTGAGTTTTTGAGCTCCAACCTCTGTAGCCAGCTTCACACCGGCTAATAACGCTTCGTATTCCACCTGGTTGTTTGAGGCCGGGAACCCGAACTTGAGGGAGAGCTCGACTTGGGTTCCTTGGTTGCTTTCTATTATCACGCCTGCGCCGCTTCCAGTCTTATTTGAAGAACCGTCCACGTAGAGATTCCATTCTGTGGGGGTCTCCAAGGCATCTGTGAATTCTGCGATAAAATCGGCTAGATACTGTGATTTAATGGCCGTCCAAGCTTCATATTGGAGGTCGAATTCTGATAACTTGACTGCCCATTGTAAATTCTGCCTGCTAAATCTGTTTTCTGCAATATTCCTTTTATGGGCTGGTTGGTTCGAACCTTAATGGTGTGAGCCTGGAAGTACGGGCGAAGTCGTCGAGATGTTAGAATGAGAGTATAGGCAAACTTTTCTATTTTCTGGTAGTTCAGCTCGAATCCCTGTAGTGCTTTGCTAATGAAGTAGACGGGTTGTTGCCCTCTTTCGTCTTCTCTGACTAGTGCTGAGGCTATTGCCCGGCTTCCTACTGCGAGATATAGTACGAGTGGTTCTCCTTCTCGTGGTCGAGATAAGATAGGCGGTCGTCCTAAGAACTTCTTGCAGTCCTGGAAGGCTTGTTCGCATTCTGTCGTCCATTCGAACTGTTTTTCCTTCCTTAAAGTAGCATAGAAGGGGAGAGATCTTATCGCTGCCCCTGCTAAGAATCTGGATAGGGCGGCCAATCTCCCGTTGAGTTGCTGTACTTCTTTGACACAGGTCGGGCTCTTCATGTTGAGTATGGCTTGGCATTTATTCGGGTTTGCTTCAATTCCTCTTTGTGTGAGCATGAAACCTAGGAATTTGCCTGCTTCTACCGCAAATGTGCATTTTGCCGGATTAAGTCGCATGTCGTGCTTCCTTATAATGTATCTTCGCTTTGTGTCTTTATCAACATGTCATCCACATAGACTTCCATGATCTTTCCAATGTGGTCTGAGAAGACTTTATTCATCAGCCTTTGATAAGTAGCTCCCGCGTTCTTGAGACCGAAAGGCATTACGATGTAGCAGTAATTTGCTTTTGGCATTAAAAATGAGGTCTTTTCTTGATCTGGTGGATACATTGGGGATTTGGTTGTATCCCGAGTATGCGTCCATAAACGAGAGGTATCTATATCCGGAGGAGGCATCTACCAGAGCGTCGATACTTCGGAATGGGTAAGGATCTTTTGGGCAGGCTTTGTTGAGATCGGTGTAATCGGTACACATTCGCCACTTCCCATTTGATTTTTTCACCAAGACGACGTTGGCTAGCCATAATGGATACTTGACTTCTCTTATGAATCCTGCCTCCAGTAGTGCCTGTACTTGCTCTTCCACCGCTTGGGATCGCTCTGGCCCAAGTTTTCTTCGTTTCTGCTGTACCGGCCGGGATCCCGGATAGACCGCCAACTTGTGGCACATTAGCTTGGGGTCTATACCCGGCATATTTGCGGCTTTCCATGCGAAGAGATCGACATTATCGCGTAAGAATTGTATCAGTAATTCTTTTGAGTCTCCTCTTAGGATCGTTCCGATATTAGTTGTTTTGTCCGAGATGTCTCCGATCTGAACCTTCTCTATCTCGCCTTCCGGCTGCGGACGGAGTTCTCCTCGTCGCTGAACTCCGTCAAGCTCAATTGTATGAAACTCTTCTCCTCTGCCTCTGAGGTTTAGACTTTTGTTATAACAACGGCGTGCCATCTTTTGATCTGCTTTTACCGTGGCTATCCCCTCTGTAGTTGAGAATTTCATGCATAGATGTGAAGTTGAGACTATTGCACCGAGTTGATTGAGTGTTGTCCGACCTATTAGGGCATTGTAGGCTGAACTTACGTCGACCACGATGTAGTCTATCTTGAGGGTCCTGGATTGGTTCCCTTTTCCGAAGGTTGTGTGTAGCGATACGTATCCTAGTAGTTGTACCGGGGTATCTCCTAGTCCGAACAGACTATTCGGGTATGCTCTAAGCTCCTTTTCGTCTAAGCCGAGTTTGTCGAAGGCTGTTTTGAATAAGATATCGGCAGAACTTCCTTAGTCTACTAATGTGCGGTGTAGATTGGCATTTGCCAGTATAATAGTGATGACCATGAGGTCGTCGTGTCCTGAGATGATGCCGGATGCGTCCTCTTTAGTGAATGTTATCGCAGGGATGTCGGGTGCTTCCTCCTTTCCCTCGACATGATATACTTCTTTGAGATATCTTTTTCGGGATGATTTGGAGATCCCGCCTCCTGCGAATCCCCCGTGTATCATGTGGACGTGTCTTTCTGGTGTCCGAGGTGATCGCTCAGCTCGTCCGTCATCTTCGTCCCTTCGTCTCTTTCTTTGGTCATCATCTCGGGTAGCCAGAAAGCGATCTAATCTTCCTTCTCTCACCAATTTTTCTATGATATTCTTTAAGTCGAAGCACTCGTTGGTGGAGTGTCCTCGGACTCGATGGTATTCGCAATACTCCTTCCGGTTTCCTCCTCCTCTTTTGCCTTTAAGTGGCCGTGCTGGGGAAATTTTCTCCGTATGACAGACTTCTTTGTATACGTCGACCAGGGATACCTTGAGAGGAGTGTAATTATGGTATTTTTTTATTTTCTCCCCTTGTCGATCTTCTTTCCTTTTGGATTCCTTGTCTTTGTCTCGATAGGGGGCCCCAGATTTTGAGGTTTCTCCTAGCCAAGCATTCTCTTCCATGTTGATGTATTTTTCTGCTCGCTCCTGTACTTCGTCTAAGGAGGTAGGGTATTTCTTTGATATAGATTGGCTAAAAGGTCCCTCTCGCAGGCCATTGATGAGTCCCATGATGGCGGCCTCTGTTGGTAAACTTTGTATGTCCATGCATGTTTTGTTGAATCTTTCCATGTAGTTGCAGAGACTTTCCCGATCTCCTTGCTTGATCCCCAGTAAACTGGGGGCGTGCTTGGCCTTATCCCTCTGGATGGAGAATCTAGCCAAGAACTTTTTGGCCAGGTCGTCAAATTTTGAGATGGACTTTGGAGGTAAGTTGTCGAACCATCTGATTGCTGTCTTCGTGAGAGTTGTTGGAAAAGCTTTGCAGCGAACGGCATCTAAGGCATCGGTAAGGTACATTCTGCTTCTGAAATTGCTGAGATGATGGTTAGGATCTGTGGTGCCGTCGTACAAAATCATATCCGGGAGTTTGAAGTCTTTTGGAATTTTGGTTTTCATGATTTCCCTTGTGAATGGATCTTGTTCTTTGCGTGACTTTTCCTCAGGAGTAGTCCGAGGGGTTTTTGATTTGAGATCGGCTTCTAATTGCTGTAGTTTTTCTTCCAATTCTCGGCGTCGTCGTATCTCTCTTTGTAGATCCTTTCTGATCTCTTGTTGTTGTTGGGTTTCTTTCTCAAGTTGTTTCAACCGATCTTGAAGCGCCTCTATTGCTCCCGGATTTGATGAATTTTTATCTCCGTTGGATTCTGGGGTATCTTTCAGTGTGGTGTCCGCGTTTTTGTGCGGCGTTCTGTTTTCCAGATCTGAATCGTGGTCGTTGTCATGGCCGTCCGCCATGGTGGTGGGATGACTTCCAGTTTTCCCGGCAACGGCGCCAATGTTCCGAGGGTTACCTGAAACTGGAGGTCGATCTCGGACGAGATCTTCTGTACTGGTCAGAGATAATGTGTCCGGCTGGCTGATGGCGGCCGGAGCTATTGTATCCGACTTGCTGGACTTACAGCACTGCTGATCCTTGGTCACCGGAGGGTGGGGGGTACCTGCAAGAGACTCCGATGCTTAAGTTAGCACGGGTATTAAGCAGGTTTTATGTAGAATCAGAGTATGAGTTATACCTGGGTGCTCCAGTGTATTTATAATAGTGTGGGCTGACCTTTCTGATAAGATAAGTAGTTATCTTGTCTTATCTTATCTTATTTCAAGTGAAGTCAGCTTATCTTCAAGGGAACCGCCTTTATCTCTATAGGCTTGAATTGCCTTTGGATTTGGGTCGTGTTCCTCTATTTGGGCCTTTTATTGGGCTTTTTCTGTTGATTTGGCCAATCCTTTAAGAAGAGATCGGATAGTCGGACCTGAAGAGGTCGGTCGCCGTGTCGCTTAACATCCCGGATTGGACAGCTCGACCCAGGGTATGAACAGTCAGTATATATGTTATATATCTACATTAATTATGTGCCAATATTTTTAGGAAAGAGAGCTAAAAGAAGAGATATATAAATATATAATATTACTGCTATATAGGAAGCAAATATAAATTGCTACGTTTTTTTTTATTATATTATACAACTTAAAGTTATAGTATCATGTTACTATTAATTATAGATACTTGCTACAATTATATCAAATTTAATTATAAATCTAAATAAATAAAATAGATAATAATCAATATTATTTTTTTTACATTCAATATTTACCGTAAATATAAAAAGTAAAATAACTAATGAATAAAAATATGAGTAAAAGATAAAACATAATAATTAAAATTTAATTTGCTAACTAATTAATCTTGTGTCCATACAATATTATTATTATTATTATTATTATTATTATTATTATTATTATTATTATTATTATTATTATTATTATTATTATTATTATTCACTCATTAAAGCACAAGATAAAAAAACATATAATTAACGAACCATTATTAGGATGGATGAGAATTATAGCATGAATTATTATTAATACAACTATCTACTAATAAAATTGTGGATAGAATTAATTATTGTAGATACAACTATCTACTAATAAAATTATTACACATAAATGAGAATTAAAACTATATCAATTAATATAATTAGAATGAATAAAAATATTGATGATTGATAATTAGTTTAATAATGCATTGAATATTAATTTGATACAATTATAATAAAATATTTTCTTAAAATAATATAATTATACATTATTCATGAGCTAATTGTAATATAATTAGAATAAATTCACTTGAAAGAAAAAAAATTATGTATAATCATAATAAATTACAATAGTTTCTTTATTTATATATACATATATATTAATTTTGTTAAATAATTCTAAATATTTCTTTATTTATACATACATATATATTAATCATACATAAAAATATTTAAATCACATATGTTAAATATTTTTTTGTTATAATTATTTTCTTATATATATATATATATATATATATATATATATATATATATATATATATATATATATATATATTATTTCACAATGCGTGCAATAAGCTTTTATGTTTGATATTCATATATAGCTTCCAATCCTAGTCCCATTCATATGCAAACTGTATACAATTTTTTTTAATAGAGCAATTTTAATTTTTCGTTTTATTTTCTTTCATGTACATTTTTTTCCTTTAAATAGTGATATTTTAATTTTTTTTTCTTTTTTGTTTTAAGTACACTTTTATTAGGAATTACATTACTAATCTAAAAGACAAAAAGAGAAAAAAAAGGTGATACATATATTCAACAAAAAAAAAACTTAAATATCAAAAAAAAGAAATCTTATATTAAAACATTTAAAAATAACATATCCAATAAAAATAGTCGTAATATATAAATTGAGCAACAATTTAAATTTAAATTCATGTAAAACGAATTTAATCAAATACCAATATTAGAACTAAATTACTTAAATAATATTTAATCTATTCTAGTTCTTAGACACGTATAGATTAGAGTCATTCTCGTAACGACAACCAACTGAAACATCATAAGTTTGGACATTTAGAACCATCCTCTTGTTAAATAAGCTTCATCATCTGTTATACATGCAATACGGCAAGATATAGAATTGTCACACCAAAAAACTAAACTGACCCTTATTCCCCTCAATGGCATTGCATTGATGCAAAAGAAGGCCGGTAATTTCTGAAAAAAACACAATATGTTATAAAATTATTTTAATAACGAAAATCTTAAAATAAAAAATTTAAATATATTACCAATCGTTGAAATTGCATATACGAGTTTGACACAAATTTAGCAAAACTGAACTTAAATTGAGAGAATTCAATCTCATTATATATGTGCTCCACTTCAAAGATCTCCGGGCAAATGTAGAAAGCATGGAGGGGATGGAACTTGAATTTGGCCTACAAAACTCCATGGAAACAATTTCTCAATAAAAAATCGAGCTCCTCCCAATAAAACTAATTTTACCCACATTCCATTAGGTTGGTTATAATATGTGAGTAGATCCAACCATCCTTCAGTAAAATAGAGTTTACCATCTTCTTTGGACGCTTACATCCATATAGTTAGAACACGAATCAATGAATACAACTCGATGAGATATTTCATGGATGTGATGTATTGTAAAAGATTGTGACAAAAGACAATTGCATTGGAACATTAGACCAAAAGAATAATTTGGAGTAAGAAAAATTATTAAATTATCAAAAGAATAATATAATAAAATGAGTATATAAAAAATAATATACAAAATTATAAGTTGTACTTTAAAAGGATCAACTTCAATGAAAAACGAATAATACTTTCTATGAAGTAGTAAAAGAAGAATAATAAATTTAAGAGTAAAGTATCGTTTTTGTCCTCAACGATTGGGATAAGTCCTATTTGTGTCCCTAACATTTAAATCGTACTATTTGTATCCTTAACGTTTATAAAAGTGATTCAATGTTATCCTACTATCAATTATACTAACAAATCAGATTATATTTTTCAATTATTCTTACTTGGATGTATTCATTCTCAATTAGGTCTCACTTGGATGTGGTCGATTTTAATATTATACCCACTATTTGTGTTTAGATTCAATTATGTCCCTAGAAAAGTGAATTATGTAAATGTTGTAGGAATTAGCTTCAACATTTGATGAGTTATTTTTCGGAGTAGATCATCGATTCTATCCCAGACATTTGTATTATAACTTAAAGAAGAGATTTTTAAAACTCAAACTAAAGCACTCATGATGTGTAATTGACGGCAGGATAACATTGAATCACTTTTACAAACGTTAGGGATACAAATAGGACGATTTAAACGTTAGGAACACAAATAGGATTTACGCCAAACGTTGGGGACAAAAACGATACTTTACTCTAAATTTAAAGAAACTGAGTTGACTGATCTAGGCTCATGTACTACAAAAAAATTCTATATATAGGCTTTATTTAAAAAAAATAAATATGTAAATTAGTTATTATTAAAGTAATTTTTGATTATTTATGTTAGTTATACACTATATATTTGTTTTGTTAAAATTATATGATTTTATCATATCATATCATATCATGATTAGAATCATTATTTTTTTTTTATCGTGAATAGAGTAAGCGGGGTCAATTTCATATCATTATCATACCATATTATTATTATTATTATTATTATTATTATTATTATTATTATTATTATCAACATAAATAGATCACCATTAAGGTAACAACTTGCCATTAAAATTATTTTCGAGTGATAATTAGTTTAATAATGCATTGAATATTGATTTTATATAATTATAATAAAGATATTTTCTTAAATTAGTATAATTATGCATTATTCATTAAATACTAATTGTAATATTGTTATATTGTAATATAATTATAATAAAGATATTTTTTTAAAATAAATTTATTTAGAGAAATATAAATTGATTATTAATAACTGGTGCCATTATCATATAATTATTATATCATATTATTATTATTATTATTAAAAATATTTCGGATTGATAATTGATAAGTAGTTTAATAATGCATTAAATATTGATTTTATATAACTATAATAAAGATATTTTTCTAAATTAGTATAATTATGCATTATTACTTAAATGCTAATTATAGTATAATTATAATAAAGATATTTTTATAAAATAAATTTAGAAGAGAAAATAGTGCATTCATTTTGGCGAAAAAATTAATTCATGAGGAATTGACACCTCACTTTCATTAGCTAGGGGAAAACCCAGTTTTAGTATATTAAGTAGATATATATCTATTTAATTATAATTTAGTATTAATTTTATATTTTTTTATTTTATATGGTATTCCATAACTCGATAAGTTAAGGATTAATTTGATCTCTACTTAAAAATTTTGTCATTGATCAATAAATTATTATATATACAAACTGAAATTCAAACTTTCAACATTTGTTTAAACAGACAAATCAACGGATTCCAACATAAAACCACCACACTAGCCTGCATTGCTTCTTGATTTCCTCATGATCGTCTCTTTATCTCTCCTTCTTCTGTCATCTGATTACACTTTGGTTCTCTCATTTGTTAGTATTATGCTCCTTTTCTTGGCGATGATATCTCCTTTGGTCCAAGTACATTGCTAATTCAAATGGTCAATTTCACTGGCGATCAAGGTTTCATATTTTTATGCCATTAACAACCTCTTCCAATGCACCTGTACTAGTAATCTCCTCGTTGTAAACTTTCCACACAATTTCAAAAGGTTCATCTCTCTGACACCCAACTCACTTTTTTTTCAACTTCTATTCTCTCCACAACCGTTGCATCCAGATTTTTTCCACACCTCTAACATGATGAAATTTCTAGTTGACGTTTAAAACCAAAACAACTATCTACAACACCTTGTAATATATTATATTCATCATATCTTTATTTCGTGTTGATAAATCTTCAAAAACTTTGTCGACCATAAACAATTCATTGACCATTTGTAGTTCCATAGAAGTAATTTTCAATTAAGAATAAATCTCAAAAAATACATTTTAATTATCTTGACGTTGACATAATTTTTTTTGAATTTTTGTTAATAATAAAAAATGCACTCAAATAATTAAAAAGCGTATTAAAAATTGTTCGGTAGGTCGGATACCGGACGGTTCGGGTCAGGACCCTGAGGTCAACGCTTGTGATGGTGGAGAGGCTCGTCTGGTCGTGGTCTCCTGGTCCCGGGTGCGCGAGGTTCCGAGCACTCCGCGTGGAGAGGGGGGGTGCCACCTGCAAAGACACTCCGACGCTCTTGTCAGAATATGTGCAGGCGGAGAGGAAATGGTGTGTGAATATGACGTACCTCGGGGGGAGAGCCAGTCTCCCCCTTATATACATGTCAGTAGTGGGCCCTTTCAGTGGGCAAGCCCATACCCTCAAAGGTGTTGTCCCACGGTTGTGTGCAAGCCGTACGGGACGCGTGTCCGGGTCGGGTGGAGGGTGCATTACTGGGCCGGCGAGGACTCGGGTCGGGTTGACCCGCGTGAGTTTGGGCCAGGCCGTAACAGTGCCCCCGACGCGTCAGCGATGGCCGTGGGGGCCATCGGTGGCGCATGATGTTTACACTCGTGCGTTGTTGTTGGGTCGGCTGATCGTGGGAGGGACGCGTCTCTTGTGCGCGTGTCCCTTGATCTGCTGTGGCATCTGTTTGCCGTTTCGTTCTCCGCGCTGGGCATTTAATGCTCATAATGATTTGAAAAAACCCGTGCGCAAAGACCATTTTGCCCTTGCTTCCTTTCGCGCTTTTGGGGGTGGTTTTTAAACAGTTTTCTCCCTATCCACTTCCCACTCTTATTATTTCCAACTCCTTCTCTCCCTAACATCCAAAGCTTCCTGTGCGAACTCCCTCTTGCTTCAACCTTCATTCCAGATTTCCTTCATCGTTCCAGGTAATCTTCTGGTTTCTTTCTTCTGGTATCTGTATTATGTTCTGTTGTTGTGTGATTGCTGTTTGCGTTTGTTGCATGGCTGGTTTATTTTTGTTGAGAGGTTTTTCAGTGCTGGGGTAGGTGAGTTAGGGAAGGGGTACCATTCCAGGATAGGCTTTTTTGGGTGGTTTGTGAGGTAGGCGTAGTTTTTAGCCGTATCTGGTCATGATTGAGTTGAAAAGGTGTAGTTTCTGAGTTTTTTCGGGCTCCCGACCTCATAGACTAACGGAGTGGTACCCCGCTGTAGGTATGCCTCGCGTTGTCTCCCGGTCTTCCGGATCTGCTGCGGCTTACGACCCGTATGCTTGGGTGACTGACGATATAAGGAGTTCACCCAACCAGATGGGTTTGGAGGAATTGACGGAGTTCCGGCAAGCCGGCTACTTGTGTGGGGGTACTGACGAAGAGGCCAACTACGAGGCCATTGTCCCTGCTCCTCATGAGCGTATTTATGAGCTCAATTTTCATTCCCCCCGCGTCCCCGATTGGATCTGGTTTTATAAGTCCATGTTCACGCAAGTTGGCATTCGGATACCGTTCTCCGAGTTTCAAATGGCGCTGCTGAACCGGATATCCGTCCCCCCGTCTCAACTTCATCCGAACAGCTGGGCTTCGATCCGCTGTTTCGAGATGGTCTGCGAGTACTTGGAGTTGCCGGCGTCGGTGGACGTTTTTCTCTTTTATTTCAACCTTACCAACCCTTCCAAACAGGGGAAGGCGAGGAAAGGATTTCTTTCTTTTCGTGCTGCCCAGGGTAGGAAGATTTTTAGCCTTTTTGAGGACTCCTACCATGGTTTTAAGGATAAGTATTTCAAGGTTCGTCCCGTCAAAGGTCGTCACCCCTTCTGGTTGTCGTTAGAGGGGGAGCGCCTCATCCAGACTTACTGGAGCTTTGGCGCGGGGTCGAATCCTTTTGTTAAAGTGTCGTACAAAAGGTTGTCGGCTGTAGATAAGCAGATAGCGAACGTCCTTCTTGCTATCTTTGAAAAGAACCCCGTGAACCCCCATCTTCTTATGGGTGAACGGGAGGCCGTCAGGAGCTATATTCGTGAGTTGTTTTCCTTGTTTGCCTATGTTTGTCATTGTTTTTTCTCTTTCCGATCTAACGACTAGTCGTGCTTGTTGTTTGTTGTAGTGGAAATGTCTGCCACCGTGACCGGTCTTGAGAATTTGATGAAGACCTTTTTTGAGGTAAGTGATGACGAGAATGCCGAAGAGAAGGACGTCGGCAAGTCGGAGGGTCCTTCAGGGGAGAAAGAGGGTCAGGCTTCCCCTGTCCGGGAAACCGAAACGTCGGGAAAACAGGCCGCGGGGGGTCAGGCTTCTCCTGTCCATGAGGAAGGGGGCGCTGACGGGCACGTGACTCTCACCCCTCATCCGGATAGTGATGTGGAGCTTATCCACACTCCCAAGAAGCGAAAGATGTCTTCCAGCCTGGAAGGGGCCCTTACCGTAATGGAGAGGAATTTTGATGCTTCCAAGTTCATTGACTCCCAACTGATACCCGGGACAGAAGAGCATTTTCATGCAACCGAGCTGTCCGGGCAGGCAAGGTGGATGTATCGCACCTTGCTTCGTGGGGCCGTGATAGCTCGGAAGGCCGAGTTTGAGTTATCCGGTATGGAGGCGCTTCGGAGGAAACTTGAGTCTTCTGTTAAGGCGAACAATGACTTTAAGGCTCAAGTTGAACTCCTCCAGGGTCAGCTGTCCGAGATGGGGGGAAAGCTTAATGCTGCTGAGGAGAAGTCGTCGTTTGTTGCGGAGAGATTGAAGGCGTCCGATGAGACCGTGGCCCGGCTTCTTGAGCGTGAAATGACATTGGAAGGTCAACTGAACGCCGCTCAGGGTCGGGTTGTCGCCTTGGAAAAGGAGCGGGAGCAGGCTGTCTCGGAGGCGAAGGCCGCTAAGGCAGAGGCCGTTGAGCTTAAGAAGAAGCTTAAGGTGGCCAAGGAGCAAGGGAAGAATGCCATCTTGATGACCGAGGATGCCCTGAAGGCTCAGCTGAAGATTGCTGCTCCTGATTTCGAGACGTCGTCAATTGGTGTTTTCAAGACTATCCAGGACGGGAAAATTGTTGACATGCCGAGGAAGTGAAGTCTCGTAACTTAGGATATTTTGTAATGCATTTGCTGAACAACCTGCTGATACTTTGTCGTTTTGTTTGCCTTGAACAATTTACTTGTCCGTTCCGTATTTTGACGCTTTATAAGTTATCGTCGTTTGATTGCTATGATTTTTGCTTGTTTCATTATTTTGTCGTGTTGCCGTTATCGTGTTACCGTTTATTCTGGGCGGGCTTACTTCTTGTGCCCGTCTCGCCGTTTTCGCATTTGGTAGCAGTTCGGACCGATTCGGTCGCGTAGTCGTTGAATTGGTTGAGGCCTATGAGCCGTCTGGCTCCCGGGGTGATCAATCCCGTGGTGCCGTTTTAGGTTTTGCTCATGAGGAACAGATATGAAGTAAGAAAGTTTTAACAAGTAAAAAATTTGAACAAGTGAAAATTACTCGTCAGTTGGGTAAGTATTTGACAAAGTAAGTAAACAAGATGAATTAACATGTGGACGGGGCAAATACTAACTATCTGGCTAGGCTCCCTGGTCGGTGAGCCGGTGGGTCAGGAGTAGAACCTCTTTAGGTTACCTGCATTCCATGTTCTGGGTATTTCCTTGCCGTCAAGTTTTTCGAGTTTGTAAGCGCCCTTGTCGAGTACCTCCCTTACCCTGTAGGGACCTTCCCAATTTACCGCCAGCTTGCCTTCCCCTGGGGTCGGGACGCCGATGTCGTTGCGTCGCAGGACGAGGTCCCTTTCTTCGAAGTCTCGTTTGAGGACTTTTGCGTTGTAACGCAGGGCTATTCTTTGTTTCAGCGCCGTTTCTGTTAGGTGAGCCATCTCCCTTGTTTCCTCGATCAGGTCTTTCTCGACCGCTTCGCTCATGCCCGCGAGTAGTAGTCGGGGGCTTGGTTCGCCGATTTCGACTGGTATCACCGCGTCGACCCCGTATGTTAGGCGAAAGGGGGTTTCCCCCGTGGCGCTTTGCTCGGTTGTCCGGTATGACCATAAGACGGAGGGGAGTTCGTCAGCCCAGTTTCCCTTCTTACTGTCTAGGCGCTTCTTTAGACCGAGAAGGATGACTTTGTTTGCGGCCTCTACTTGCCCGTTAGTTTGGGGGTGTTCTATTGAGGAGAACTTTTGCTTTATCCCCAGGCCAGAGAGGAATTCCATGAACTTCTTGTCGGTGAACTGGGTCCCATTGTCCGAGATAACGACCTCCGGTATGCCGAAACGGGTTATCACCTGCCTCCACATGAACTTCCGGCAGTTGGAGGACGATATCGTGGCCAGCGGTTCAGCCTCTACCCATTTGGTATAGTAGTCAATGGCTACAATGAGGTATTTGACTTGTCCTGGGCCGACCGGGAAGGGTCCCAAGAGGTCGACTCCCCATTGTGCAAAAGGTCGTGTAGTCGTTAGCGAGCTTATCTCGGAGGCCGGTGCCTTGTGGAAGTTGGCGTTTTGTTGACACTTCGTGCATTTTCTGACGAATTCCTTTGAGTCCTTCATCATTGTTGGCCAGTAGTATCCTGCTCGGATGAGCTTCCTTGCTAGGGCTTTGCCCCCGATGTGGTGTCCGCAACACCCTTCGTGGACTTCTCTAAGCACGTAGTCCGTTTGGTCAGGGTGCAAACACTTCAATAGGGGCTGGCTGAGTCCCTTTTTAAATAGTTGTCCCTGTATGATTGCATATCTGGCCGCCTCCCTTCTTAAAGCTTTGGCTGCTTTCTCATCTTCAGGCAACTTGCCGAGTTCCAGGAAGTTGGTAATGGGGTCCAGCCATGAGGGGCTCGACTCCGTCAGGTGGAGGGCGACCGTTGGTTCCTTCACCATGCCCTGGATGAGCGACCGGTTACCCGATCCTGGCTTTGTGCTCGCAAGCTTCGACAAAAGGTCTGCTCGCGTGTTCTTTTCTCTTGGGACGTGCTGGATGATGACCTCCTGGAACTGGCTTGTCATTTGCTTAACCTTTTCCAAGTACTTTTGGAGGAGGGGGTCCCGGGCTTGGTAGCTTCCGTTTATCTGCGAGGTGACGACTTGGGAGTCGCTGCATACTTCTACCCTCGTCGCCCCGACTTCCCGAGCCAGCATTAGTCCGCCTAGGAGAGCCTCATATTCTGCTTGGTTGTTCGACACTGGGAACTCGAACTTGGTCGATTGCTCATAGATGACCCCTGCTGGGCTTTCCAAGATGACCCCTGCTCCTCCGGACGTTTGGTTGGAGGCTCCGTCCACATGAAGCCTCCACCGTGTGCCCGTTTCCTCGGGAGGGTCGCCCGTTACCTCCACCAAGAAGTCTGCCATTGCCTGGGCCTTGATTGCGTGTCGAGGCTCGTACTGTAGGTCATATTGTGAGAGTTCGATGGCCCAGGTCATCATCCTACCAGCCAAATCAGGTTTTTGCAGTATTTGCCGAATCGCCTGATCTGTCCTCACAACTATACGGTGACTCTGGAAGTATTGTCTTAACCTTCGGGAGGATACTAGGAGCGCCAGCGCCAGTCTTTCCAGTTTGCTATACCTCAGCTCTGGTCTCTAGAGTGCCCTGCTCACGAAGTAGACGGGCTGTTGTGTCCTTGCTTCTTCTGTAACGAGGACCGCGGCAAGCGCTTCCTCGGTTACTGATAGGTAGAGGTAGAGCGGCTCTCCGGCTCTGGGCTTCCCGAGGACTGGTGGTGCCGCCAAGATTTGCTTGAAGTGGTTGAATGCCTCTTCGCACGCTGGTGTCCATTCGAACGTCATTCCCTTTCTCATTAAATTGAAGAAAGGTAGGGCCCTTGCTGCCGATGCGCCGAGGAAACGGGACAAAGCTGTCAATCTCCCAGCAAGTCTCTGGACGTCTTCGATGCAACCCGGACTCTTCATTTGAAGGACCGCTTGGCATTTTTCGGGATTGGCTTCCACTCCTCTTTGAGTGATCATGAAGCCCAGGAACTTTCCGGCCTCCATGGCGAACGCGCATTTGAGCGGATTAAGCCTCATGCCGTGTTGTCGTAGGGACGAGAAAACGTCGTCAAGATCGCTCAGGAGATCGTCAGGTCGGGCGGTCTTTGCGAGTATGTCATCTACATAGACTTCCACTGTTTTGCCCAGGAGTTCGCTGAATATCTTATTCATCAACCTTTGGTACGTGGCTCCTGCATTTTTTAGACCAAATGGCATTACCTTGTAACAATAGATGCCCCCTGGCGTTATGAACGCCGTTTTTTCCTCGTCGGGTCGGTGCATCGGTATCTGATTGTACCCTGAGTAGGCGTCCATGAAACTCAGATATCTGTACCCTGCCGCTACGTCGACGAGTGCATCAATATTAGGTAGGGGGTAGCAGTCCTTGGGACAAGCCTTGTTGAGGTCGGAGTAGTCTACGCACATTCTCCACCTCCCGTTGTGTTTTTTAACCAGAACCACATTCGACAACCAAGTCGAGTAGTCCAGTTCCCGGATGAATCCTGCTTCTAAGAGGCTGGCCGTTTGCTTGGCTACCTCGTCCGCCCTTTCCTGCGACATTTTCCTCCTTCTCTGGGCCACTGGTTTGGCTCCTGCCTTTACGGCCAGGTGATGCGACATGAGCTGGGGGTCTATCCCTGGCATGTCGGCAGGTGTCCAGGCGAAGAGGTCGGCATTAGCCCTGATCATCTCCATCAAAGGCTCCTTTATTTCGTGCGGGAGGTTTCTGTTTATGAATGTGAATTTATCGTCCTCCTCGCCGACTCTGAACTTTTCCAAGTCTCCTTCTGGCTCTGGTCTGGGTTTGTCGTCTACCCTGGCGTCCAGGTCGGCCAGGAAAACCCCTGACGCTTCCTTGGATTTTTTCCTGAGAGAAAGGCTGGCGTGGTCGCAAGCGACCGCCGTTTCCAAGTCGCCCCGGAGGGATCCCACGGATCCGTCATCGGTGATGAACTTCATCACCAGTAGTTTCGTACTGATAGCTGCCCCCAGGTCGTTAATGGTCTTTCTCCCCAGGATGATGTTATAAGCCGTCGAATCTCGTAATATTACAAAGTCTGCCATGATTGTCCTCCGTCTTTGCCCTTGTCCCACAGAGGTCGGGAGTGTGATGATTCCGTCTGGCTTGATGAAGTGGTCTCCTAACCCTACCACACCGTGCTGGTGGGTCGTCAGGTCGGAATCTCTCAATCCCAGGGCATCGAAAACGTTTCGGAACATGATGTTTGAGTCTGCCCCCGTGTCTACCAGGATTCGTTTGACGAGGCCAGTTCCGACCCTAGCCGTGATGACCATGGGCGGACTTTCCGGCACCTCGTCAAACCATTGGTCCTCCGGGCCGAAAGAGATAGGTGGGAGACCCTTAAGACTTCTAACAGGTGAGGTGGAGACCGCTAGGACCTTGGCATCTTTCTTCTGCGCCGATTTCGACCTCGGGGCGGTATTCCTGGCCGTCACCACGTTTACCACCGTGAGACCGTGGTCGTCACCCTCTGGTTCTTGTCGTCGCCTTGTTGGTCGGGATCTGTCTTCGTTGTCGTTGTCCCGGTTGCGTCTCCTTGGTTCCCTTATAAGGTGGGAGAAGTCGGCGAGTTTGCCGTCCCTGATAGCTTGCTCGAGGGCGTCCTTTAGGTCAAAGCAGTCTTGGGTCTTGTGCCCGTAACCCTTGTGATACTCGCAGTAGAGGTTCTTGTTCCCTCCCGTCCTGTCCTTCAGTGGTCGGGGCTTCGACAGTATCCCCTTTTCTGCTATCTGTTGGTAAACTTCAGTGATCGATGCCGTGAGGGGGGTGTAGTTGGTGAACTTTCCAACTCGGGGGAACGGTTTGGGTGGTTTACTCGGACCGCCGTCCCTGGCGTGTTCCTTTGGTCTTTCTCTGGCTTCGAAGTGCCGGGATTGGTTGTAGGCGGGCTGCCGTTTATTGGCAGCCACAACCCGGCTGACTTCCTCGTCATTAATGTATTCTTTGGCCACGCACTGGATCTCTTGCATTGTCCAGACGGGCTTTGTGGTGAGGTGTTTCCTGAAGTCCTCATTCGAGAGTCCGTTCGTTAGACACAAACTTGCCACAGAGTCCGTCAGACCGTCAATTTCCAAGCACTCATCATTAAAACAGTCCAGGTACTTCCTGGTCGGCTCTCCGGGTCTCTGTGTTACCCCCAGCAAATTAATTGGGTGTTTGGCTTTGACAATCCTGGTTGTGAACTGAGCCAAGAAGGCGTGGCTGATGTCGGAAAATTGGGTCACCGAGCCTTGCGGGAGGTTGTTAAACCACCGTATTGCCGGGCCCGCTAAGGTGACTGGGAAGGCGCGGCATCTGACCTCATCTCCCACCCCTTCTAGGTTCATCCTGGCCTCAAAGGCCGTCAAGTGTTCCAGGGGGTCTTGCGTTCCGTCATATTTCATGTCTGTCGGTTTGTCGAAGTGTTTTGGTAGTCGGACCTCGAGTACAGAGCGGTGGAAAGGGGTCGCTCCTATTATGACGGGTCCTCGGGCAGTTCTTCTCGACTCATTGTTCTCGTGGTGGGCTTCCTCGTCGCCCCTGTTCGACGCGCGCCGCCTTTCGTGTCGGGCGTAGATGATGGGGTCGCGACTTCTCCTTCTGGGGCGTACTCGCCCCCCAGTGCTCTCCGACTCGTACTGGGGGCTCGGCGTGCGCCTCGAGCGGCTCCTCGAACGGGAACGGGTGGGACTCCGTTCTGGGGAGCGTTGGTCGCGCTCTCTTTCTGCTAGCTGGCGCTCTAAGTCTTGCATTCTGTGGCGCAGTTCTTGCATTATCCTGGCGTGGTTATCACCCGTCCCCCCGAAGGGGCGTCTCTCGTGAGTCTGTGTCGCATCCCTCGGGGGCGACCGTTGCTGTTGTCGGGATTCCGTCGCGACGGCGCCTCCCCCGTGTATGGGAGGCACTACCTCGGAACCTGTCCCAGTCTGGACCAGCACGAAATCCATGAACGTATCCCCACAGACGGCGCCAATGTTCGGTAGGTCGGATACCGGACGGTTCGGGTCAGGACCCTGAGGTCAACGCTTGTGATGGTGGAGAGGCTCGTCTGGTCGTGGTCTCCTGGTCCCGGGTGCGCGAGGTCCCGAGCACTCCGCGTGGAGAGGGGGGGTGCCACCTGCAAAGACACTCCGACGCTCTTGTCAGAATATGTGCAGGCGGAGAGGAAATGGTGTGTGAATATGACGTACCTCGGGGGGAGAGTCAGTCTCCCCCTTATATACATGTCAGTAGTGGGCCCTTTCAGTGGGCAAGCCCATACCCTCAAAGGTGTTGTCCCACGGCTGTGTGCAAGCCGTACGGGACGCGTGTCCAGGTCGGGTGGAGGGTGCATTACTGGGCCGGCGAGGACTCGGGTCGGGTTGACCCGCGTGAGTTTGGGCCAGGCCGTAACAAAAATATTTAGTCGTGATCAAAGATCTGTACCGTTAACAAAAAAAATTCATGACATGGCTCATTTGTTAATGTTAGAGTTTCACTTATTATATAAGAAGTTCTATTTATCACATCATTCTTTTTGAAAATTTATAAATGGCTTAAAAAAAAGGGTTGAATCTATGACCTCTTTTTTTAATTTTTTTTTTGTTTTTTGCTTCTGATTAAATTTAAAACTTAGTTGCTATTAAGTCTGTTAAGTTGAAATTTCAAGCGATAATTTTATTTTATCTTTTCATAATGCGCTTAAGAATAGAGCAACTCTTTACTTTTGAATAGTTGTGACTTATGTGAAATAAGCAATACAGGAGACACTTTTATTGTCTCATATATATATATATAAAAAAAAAGAAGAATAGAGAAGAGAAAATCACACTATCTTGATTTAGTCACAATGTGTAATGTAACCTACATCTAAACTTTTATACAACAGTAGTAGAATTTTCACTATCATTCACAATGATCACAAATACCAATTTTTCTAGGATTCAACTTAATCTTATCTGGGACAAACTCAACTTTTATCCAAGTTATATTTGGCTAGGTTCACTTCCTAGACTTGCAACCACTAAGTGCTCACCCAACTTAGCAAAGGAATTCCCTCAGAATCATGTGTATAAAACAAAAAAATATATAAAAGAGTTTTGACATAATTTTCTGACTTTTTCTTAATAACTCTCTTTGTCTTTTCTCTTAATGGTTTTTTTGAATATCTCACTTAATGACTTTTTTCACCGAAATAAACAAAGAAAAATGAACATTGAAAAACATAAAATTTAATATAAACTCATTAAGGATAAGAAGAGTTAGCTTGAAATTAAAACTATGAAAACCCAAACTTGCGTGCTCACTTCTTTCTTTAACTTGTGGCCGTTTACTCTTTAATAGAGGAGTAAAGTTTACAAATTTGAACCTGGGTTGAATATATTTGACTTCTTTTTTCCCAAATAACACAGCAGCAATGCAGAGAAGAAATAGAATAGCAGCAATGAATAAAATTAACATGCATTCTTATGTAGCTTCTTCTCTTTCTTTCTTTTTCAATTTTCTTTAAGAATTTAAGTCATTCATCAATACTTTGACTCTAAGTTTTGTTCTTAATCCTTGATTTGTAACAAAGTTTCATAACTTCCATTTTCTTCAAATTTTTCTTTATGTGCATATAGAAGGAAAACATATTCAAAAAGTTACAATAAAGTATAAAGATGGAAAAGATTTTCTGATTCACCTTTGAATTTGATCTTTGTTTTCGTGCCCTATCCTCTGACTTTCTTCTTCTTTTCCTTTTGTTTCTTAATTTAGTAATCACCTTTTTCTCTTTGATTTGAGTCATAATTCAGAGTTTTCTTTTGGAACTACTCACGTGAGTTAGAAAATAGAGAAGAGAAAAAATGAGTTCGATCACTTTGCTTTTGTATTGGAGATGTGTTACTTCTTTTTATCTAGGTTAGTGATTAGCAACGATTTCTTGAGCCATTAGTGAGTGAATGAACTTAATGCTATGATCTTGAGCCTAGAGTATCATTGGAGCTTGTCTGTTACTCTTTCTTTTAGATTTTGTCTGCACATTAGTCAAACAAAATTATTCACACCACTTTAAATTTTTTATCTATTATTATAATATTTTATCATCATCAAATAATTATTTTATTTTTTTCAAAACTCAATACTTTTCTATTAACGAAGAATGTCTTAATTTATAGATGTGCATTTCTTTCATGTTTTTAAATAATTTGATAACAATTTAATTAATAATAAAATTTAAAAATATTGTTATCACTAACAACATAATTTGAGTGTATTCTTTAGAGATTTATCATTCAATTAAATAAAAGGACAACAAAAATTACCAATTTAGCTTTTAATCTTTTCTAAAAATTTGTCTCACCAATAAAATCTTTTTAATTACCTCGTTTGGATTAATGATAATCATGTTTAACTTCATGACTAAAAATATAACCACTTTTCGGACTATAAAATCTATCAATTTTTTATTAGTAGGTCAACTCCGAGCTACTATGATTATAGTTGACTTAGCTACCGTAATCATGACTTTATACTAAAAGATTAATTTTGATGCATTAATAATGTAAAGAATTTTACATAATTATGCAATTACATATGTTCTTTTGGATGACCATTCGCGTGATTAAAGTGAAAGGTAATTATTTTTACTGATGTAGCGTTACGTAATTGAATGTACATGTAAAACTACTTTACATTGACAGTGTATTAAAATTAAATTCTTATACCTGAAAAATAAAAAAGATCGTAACCTATGAATGACAAAACTCTCCGAAACGTGGGAATTCCTGTGGGGACTGCCCCAAATGAGGACGTAAAGATGGAAAATTTTTCAGCGAGGATGGGAATGGGGTAAAATTCTCCCGAAACAGACACGGAAATCCTGCCCCATCCCCGCTAATGCTCAAATTATTAAATTTATTTAAATATCCTTAATAATTTATTTTAATATAGATTTTTTAGTCATTTCACATAATATATATATTGAAAAACCTAATCCTAATTTAAAAAATGTCCTTCCTTCTCTTCGTAATACTAACACTGTGTCGTCCCACATTTTCAGTCTCTTTACTCTATGATTATGGTGTGTTATTTATATTTTTCGACGTGTAATCTTGGACAATACTCTATTTGTATGTTGTAATAATATTTTGTGATATTTTTTTTTATAATTTTTTGCTAGACGTTTCATATAAATTATTAATATAAAGAGATAGAAAATGGGGTTCTCGCGGTCACGGGATAGGGCCATGTGGGTAGGGATGGTAAAACGGGTTGAATTCGTCGGATCGACTCACCGAACTCGCTAAAAAATCAGGTCGGGTTAGAATTTTGAATCCGTCAAATTTGCGGGTTTTGGTGGGGCGGGGCGGACCAGCCTGCCGAGCCAAAGATTTTTGTTTTTCTTTTTTATTAAATAAAAGAGTGATAGTGCTACAAAATTAATAATTATATAATTTTTAAACACTTTTTTTTCATGTTTTGTTTTTATGCTTCTCTTAGTTACTAACTTTATTTATTTTATTTTACAATTTCGTATTATGCTCAAATTATGTGACTTATTTTTTAAAATAAAGATGATTTACGACAAATATTATTTTAAATAATTTTATTGAAGTAAAAAATAAAAAAAATTATATTATAATTTGATTTTTTTTATTTGTATTTATTTTTTAATTATTATTTTTATTAATTTTAATGAATTTTATTATTAAAAAAATATAGTAAAGCGAACTAGCCCGTCGACCCGCCAATCCGCCATAAAGTAAAATAGACTAGCATTTTGAACCCATTTTAGCCTGTGCCACCTTATTTTACGGTGCAGACATAGACGAGACTAAGCGGTAAAAAATGGGGGTGGGAACAATATTTGGAGGCCACTCAGATAAAGACGTGTAAAACATCTTTTTTTAAAGATGTTTTCATGTTGTGTTTTAATTGGTTTCTATATAATTTATTCGGTATTCTTCATCACATATTATTAAATTTCTCAAAAGATTTTCTTTCCAAAAATAATAAAAAATATTTAATTTAGACTAAAACAAAAAAGGTAATAGATTAACTATTAGATTTTTTTAAAAGATTATTTACATAAAAAAATATATCTCATATATATATAAAATAAGCTCTTAAAATTTTTATAAATAAAAAAATAATTAATTTATATTCATACAATATATAAAATAATTACTATATTATTATTATATTATATATTAAGATTCACTAATTAATTTTTTTTATTTTTAATATAAGCATTAGAAATAAATAAAATTTTTATAACTAAATGTAGTGTAACAAAATATATATAATATTAATTAGTTTTTAAAAAATTCTAAAAAAATAGTTTTTTTCATTTTAGTAAAATAACTATTTATTAAAGTAGACAAATTAATTATTTTTTTCTCATATATAATTTTTTTAAGACATAAAAGTAATTAATTAGGATATTGGTTAAGATAATTAAAGTCACTATTTCATTAAATTTTTAATTTAAAGAAAAATTCTAGTTAATTTTGGTATAAAAATTTTGAATTTAAAAACATTGATAAAAATTATGTTGAATTTTGATTTATTTGATTCTCATTTAAATTAATCACTACATAAGTTAAAGTTCTGTTTTGAAGTTATATTCGAGCTTTAATCTGATTTTTAAAGTTTCAATTTACTTAGTTTGATTTTTTAACTTAGGTATCCGTGACTCATATTAGGGTTTTAAGTGTTTAGTTGAAAAAAATAAGGTAAAAAAATTTCAATTGTCACATCAAACAGTCGCTAGAATGTATAATGTAACAGTCGTTAGTCCATCTCAGCATGTCGTTAACGATTTTGTGAGACAGTGACAAAAATAAGATTAGGAACCAATGTGAGCCATAACTATTAAGTTGGGAGACTAAATTGAGTAAATCGAAATTTTTGAAATTAGATTGAAACATAGTTGTTAGAACCGAACTAGTAATCGAATCGGTCAAGCTACTGGTTCACTGATTTATTGGTTCAACCGATAAATCACTGGTTGAACCGATAAAACCAGTCTCACGTAAATATAAAATATAAAATAGTTAAAAACTTAAAATTAAAATTTGAAATACATATCTTCACTAACATTTTATGAAGAATCAAGTCTCAACTACTTCTAAAAATAACTAATATAAAAAAATCATAAAATTTTAATACTACAATAGTATCTTATTTTTACACAATAAAAAAATAATTAATTCACAAAGCCTATCATCTAACTATAATATCAGTAGATTTTAACACTAACATCAAAACAATTAACCTTAATCACAATACTAGCAATAAAATAGATCAAGTAAATTAATAAATTTTTAGTGAAATTTATATTTATATTAATAATGGTATATAATTAAAATATAATTAATTTTAAAAATAGAAAAAACAAAAATTAAATTAAATTAGATATTTATGTATACTATATAATTAGTATTTGTCAAAGATAATACTTAGAAGTGCAATGGCTAAGTGGCAAGTAGAGGTTGTTTTTGCTCCAAGGTTCTTGGTTCGAGATCTTGTAGAGACATTTTAAAAATTTTTTTCAAGCAGACCAGTTCGGTTAGACCGATTTGCACCGGTTCTTACCGATTCACACCGATTTTATTCCTTAAACGGTCCAAGTAGTAAACCGAACCAAACTAGATTCGGTTTTAGTCTGGTTCACTAGTTTTTCGGTCGAACCAGCCGATCCAGTTCGGTTTTTACAACTATTGATTCAAATACAAACATAATTTCAGAGACCAATAAGTATTATGTCTTTGTTGATAATTAAGTTGTTTTAATGGTAATTAAGATCTAATAATAGTTTATAATAAAAGAAGCATTCTTTTGCAACAATGAACCTATAGTAGTAGTTAGGGGTGTTCATAAATTAGATCGTATCCATATAAATCCACAGTATTTATCCGTATTTGATCTGTAATTTGAGAATATGATCTGATCTGTAAGATGATCGGATTGGATCGAATCGGATCCACACTCTAATCAAATAGAAGTAAATATGTTTACAAAAGTAAACAAAAAAATTATTGACTTTTTTTATAAAAATAAAATTTTTTAATATTTTTTATTTTATGGATATATTTGATATCTGATCCAAACATAAAAAGTGCGAATATCGAATTTGATCTAATGAGTTTAGTGTGGATTGGATCGAAATTTCAACCATATCCCATCTGTAAACACCCCTAGCAATAATAACTAAAAAATTATAATGATTATATTTTTAACTAAGAGGAAGTGCAAAAAAAAGGTACTAAATACAAGAACATTTAATATATATATATATATATATATATATATATATATATATATAATGTAATAATAATAATAATATGATAATTGTTTTATATATCACACAAGTATAAACGTTTTTTTTTCTATGATCTTAAGAAAGGTTTTGTAAGTTCCTAATCTTATTATTGATTTTTGTAGTGTTAGCCCTCGTATTATCAATTTGATTCATATATAATTCGGATGATAAATTATTTGGTGACGTGCTTCCTTTTTTACTGTGATATACTTTATTATTATTATTATTATTATTATTATTATTATTATTATTATTATTATTATTATGTACATTAAAAAATAATAGGCCAAATTATTGCCATAACATAATAGAAGTATGAAAGTTTATCATTCTTCTCTAATGGAGGAAACAAAATTCTTTTCAATAGTTTATTTCACGTTTAGTAGAATAAAAATAAATTTTATTAGAATAAATTTTAGTACGAGTTTAATATTTTATTCATCATAAAATATTTATAGAATTACTCGTAGATAAATTTTGAAAAAAAAGAAAAAAAAACATGATTTTTAATTTTATTTTTAAATAAACTTTATTTTTAATTTTAAAATAAATTTTATTTTTATTTTTTAATAATATTAATTTTTTACCGTATATAATTATTCAATTATTTTTTAATCATATATAAATAAATTACTCTTAATAAGACTTTTTTGTGTTATTCAATTATCTTTTTTAAAAAATAATTAATTATTAAAATAATTAAACTTTTCACAACAAAAATAATAAAAAAATTATGAACGAAAAAAATTAACTATCTTGATAATTTTTTGTATTTTTATTCATATTTTAATTATAAACATAAATATAATTTAATTATATCATTTATGAAATGTGACTATAGATATAAAAAAAATTTAGTTATATTATTTATATATAGTTTCATTGTATTGTATTGCTTATAAAGTTAGATTATAATTATGACAATAGAATTATTCTTGTATTTTTATATGTGTGACTAATTGATGGTGTTAAAATATTACTCTTAATTATAAATAAGGTTTATAATTTAAAAAATCAAAGACTCAATTAAAAAGATACGAAAAAAATGATGTTAAAATATTCTAACTCTTTAAAATAAAATATTTGAAATTCAATTAAAAATTATTTAAAATTTAAACTCAATAAAAATTTATATTCAATGTGTTTTGTATTAAATATATTTAATAACCTATTATATCATATTGGTTGAAATTAGTTTTTATAATGTTAATTTTTTAATAATACTTTATTAGAAAAAATCATCTTTTCAGAATTTTTTAAAAACTAATTAATATTATATATATTTTGTTACATTACATCTTGTTATAAAAAATTTATTTATTTCTAATGCTTATATTAAAAATAAAAACAAAATTTAAATTAGTAAACTTTAATCTATAATATATTAATAATATAGTAATTGTTTTATATATTATACGAATAAAAATTAATTATTTTTTTATTTATAAAAATTTTAAGAGCTTGTTTTATATATATATATTGATGAATGTGATATATTTTTTTATGTAAATAATCTTTTAAAAAAATCTAATAGTTAATCTTTACCTTTTTTGTTTTAGTCTAAATTAAATATTTTTTATTGTTTTTGGAAAGACAATCTTTTAAGGAATTTAATAATATGTGATGAGGAACACCGAATAAATTATATAGAAACCAATTAAAACACAACATGAAAACATCTTTAAAAAAAGACGTTTTACGCGTCTTTATCTAAGTAGCCTCCACAATATTTTCCTCTGATAAAAATCGAAGTAAAAACAAAAAATCTGTGAACAGAGACAGAAAGTAAAGAGACGCCTTCCGTCCTCGTCCTGTCCTGTCCGATTGCCATTTCTATTGTAACCTATGTAAGTAAAATAAAATTAAAAAAATATATATAAAAACTAATTTGTAAGTTCAGAAACATATAAAAGTAAGGCATGAATAAGTTATAATCTTTGCATTGGCGTACGCATTATATTAACAATTGATCAAGATTATCCCGTTAAATTTAAATTAATAGAATACCAGGAAAATGAAATTGTTGTGGGGACACTTCACGGACTCACGGTAGTGTCGCTGTTGTTTGGTACATGTTCCATCTGCTTCATAATTATGCAAGCTCAATGGTCAAGCGTTCAAACAAGAAGACAAATGTAAGCACCATTGCACATTAACCGTATTTGATTTTCACAAATATCTGAGTTTTATTTTCATTATAAACCGAGAACTTTTTATAGATAATTTATAGCTATAGATAAATACAAATATCAAATTGAGCATCTGAAGAGTTTAAAAATATATTAATTTTGGCAAGATGCCTAATTGAATTTATTTAATTTTTTTAGTTGTATTATTAGTGTATTATTGGGTTGCTTTTTATTTTTAACGTCTTAATTAATATGATAATAGCCAGTACTTGTTTAGTTGCTTTCTTTTAATAATAATATATAAAAAAGCAATCATAATTTATTCCATAAGTTTGTATTCATCAATAATAACGACAAAGATGACACTCTCTCTCTTGCAGACTTTGTCATGTGAAGTTGTTAACTCAATATACTTATTTTGGTGAAAACAATTAATCAATTAAGTAATCAACAATATCCATGCCTAATTAATTAACAAGAGGGGAAATTAAGTTGACATCAAACTAAATATTGAAGAAAATAAAATAAAAATTTATATGCACCCAAAAATGAATTATCTTGATCCATTGATTGATGACTTGTAAATTGTAATGTGTCACTTTGGGGGCCAAACTGGCTCTTCTGATGTTTCAACTGTAACAGCAGTTAGGGTCTGCAGTGTACTACACAGACACAGTCCTATATGATTCAACACTACCCAGGAAAAAAAAAATGAACTTTTTCCTGAAAAATCATGAAAATCTGCTGATAAAGTTTCACACTTTCAGAAGCTGATCCAATTTGGTATCTGGGTTTTTAAGTTCTTTCTCTGTTGTTGGTTTGTGTGGTGCTTGAAGAATGAAGGTGGATAGGATTGAGGAGAGTAGTGGGAGTGTGAGGTTGTTGGCAAGGAAAGGGAGCAACAGCAGTGGTGGGAGCAGTGAATCTTCAAGGTGGGTTGATGGCAGTGAAGTGGTGGATTGGGATGAGGTTCCTCCATGGTCAAGGCTCCATGATAGTGATGGTAGAGAAGGGTATGGAACAACAATTAGGAGAAGGCTTGTTAAGAAGCCCAAAAGGGTTGATTCCTTTGATGTTGAAGCCATGGAAATTGGTGGAGCTCATGGTCACCACACTAAGGTATATTATTATTATTTTACTATTGTTGTCAGTGTATAATTCTCAGTTTTCATTTCTTCTTACAAGCTCTTGGAAACAAGAACTACTTAGTGCTATAATGATATTAGTGCTTTAGATCTAATTAAATTTTATTAATTGTACATATTGAAAACAACTTGTTCCAGATTAGTTTTTGAGCTTGTTCTCTAGGTATTTCACTGTACTTTATGCCTGTAGTTTGTGAAGGAAAAAGGCACCAATTATATTATTTTAAGGTTCTTTGCACATTGAAAGAGGTTATCATAGAATTTAGGTCCTCTAAAGTACCAGGGTTTTTTACTATTAGATCAATAAAATTAAAAATGGAACTCAATTCATTTTATTGATCCAACTGGAAAAATCTTCCACTTTACCTGCTAAAGTGAATATTCTCACCGGTTATCATTGGCATGGGATTATATGACCCATTAGTATTGTTGTATTGAAAGATAAAAAAAATGCACAAGACAAAGAAGGGTGTTGATGTAGCAGTAAAGCCATGCTAAGGCCTCGGAGAAACATTTTTGGAGAGAACACTAATTGGGAGAGCAAGTATGACTCTATGCTCAATAGGGGAGGGGGATCCTATTTGGATGTACAATGTTGCATGGTCTTGTATATTAACGAAATACTTGTAATCATCACACACAAAATGTTTGAAAAGTGTCCTGAAATAGAGCTACCTCACTCTTTATAATCTATTCTACTTATGTAAATCAGGATATGACCCTTTGGCCCACCCTTCTATTAGCATTTAAGACTCTTGGTGTTGTATATGGCGATATGGGAACGAGTCCTCTATACGTTTTTTCTGATGTCTTCAGCAAGGTTCCAATTGAATCAGATGTTGATGTCTTGGGGGCTTTATCATTGGTAATGTACACAATAGCTCTTGTTCCACTAGCCAAGTATGTTTTTATAGTGCTCAAAGCAAATGATAATGGAGAAGGTTAGTATTCTCTTTCCCACTCAGAATAATTCACTTCTGTAATCTTTTCATTCCACACTTGTATTTTATTGTAATCCTCTTATGATTGTTAAATTATAGGAGGAACGTTTGCGCTATACTCGCTGATTTGTAGGTATGCAAATGTGAATATGCTACCAAATCGTCAACAAGCTGACGAGCACATATCTAGTTTTAAGCTCAAACTGCCTACTCCAGAGCTAGAAAGGGCTTTGAAAATAAAGGAGACCTTGGAAAGAAGAGCAACTTTGAAAAATATTTTGTTGGTTTTGGTTTTGTTGGGAACTTCCATGATTATTGGAGATGGTATTCTAACCCCAGCAATATCAGGTACATGTAAAATCAAATTTTTGTCATGAAACCCTGTTGCAAATTCTTTGTTTCCATCATATGATGATCAAATGATAACTTGAGGTGTGACTGTAACAACTTATCTTTGAGCTGAACTAGTTGAATTTGCAGTTTTCTCCTGCTGTTCCTATTAGTAGTCAACATACCATCCCACCTCTTTCTCGGAACATTTACAATTCTTTGTGTCTTATTAAGACTGATGTTGAGAGAAGCTATGCTTTGTTCTAACTTAAGAATATTCATGGTATGTTTTTCTGTTGCAGTAATGTCTGCCATAAGTGGTCTACAAGGTCAAGTAAAAGGATTTGGTACAGGTGAGTATACTTTCCTCTTCTTTCTAGTAGTCTTAATTGGAAGTAGAAAAGCAATAGTAGAAATATAACAATCTATCTTGAGAAAACATGTTTTCGCTTATGGAACTATGGATGCAGAGATTAGCATTTTGCACAAAAAGGGTCAGATATTTGTTTTCTGTTCTTACTTGCAGGTGCTTTGGTTGGTGTTTCAATTGCAGTCCTAGTAGCTTTGTTCAGCATCCAACAGTTTGGTACCAGTAAAGTGGGTTTCATGTTTGCTCCAGTTCTTGCTTTATGGTTCTTTTCTCTGGGTTCTATTGGACTATATAACATATTTAATTATGATGTTACGGTTCTGAGAGCTATCAATCCAGCTTATGTATATTATTTCTTCAATAAAAATGGCAAAGCTGCATGGTCAGCTCTTGGTGGTTGTGTTTTGTGTATTACAGGTATATATTATTTATTTATTTTATACCTTTTTTTTCTTTTGTTTGTCTAGTAAGTTTAGTTCTTTAAAGAACATTTTAGTCAATAGCAAGTTTGCATTTCTTTTCATTATTTTCGCATGCTGCGATATATTGCATTAAACTGAACATGATGGAAAATACCACGAAACTTTTACAGGACTTGGAAGTTAATAATTCATTCATTAAGAACATAATTGATGTATGTTTGTCCTCACCACAGGTGCAGAAGCAATGTTTGCAGACCTGGGTCATTTTTCTGTACCAGCAATACAGGTTTGTGAATCCTTTAATTGTTTGGTTTTGAAAAGTGAAGCATTTAAGTTTGCATCATCGCATGTTTCATAGTTTGAACATAATTAAAACGAATATGATTATGATAGAACATTGTGGCGTCACCTGATCTGAGGTGAAACAAGGCTTAGTTTGTTGTTTTGTACTTAACTGAGTCTCATGCTTATACAGATTGCTTTCACTAGTGTGGTATTTCCTTGTCTCCTCCTAGCTTATATGGGCCAAGCTGCTTATTTGATGAAGAATCCCCATTCTTATTCAAGGATATTCTATGATTCTGTTCCAGGTGATATTCAATGAAATGATTACTGCTTCTATGCACACAAAATCACTGTACTTTTTGGGTGGAAAATTGATTTTTATTTCAAGTGTAGTAATCATCTTGTACCTGTTGTTTGTACTTTGTGTGTGCAACAGAAAGTCTCTTCTGGCCAGTGTTTGTTGTAGCCACACTAGCTGCTATGATTGCCAGTCAAGCAATGATATCGGCTACATTTTCGTGTGTAAAGCAATCTATGGCTTTAGGATGCTTCCCCAGGCTCAAGATAATTCATACCTCGAGAAAGTTCATGGGACAAATTTACATCCCTGTAATGAACTGGTTTCTAATGATCATGTGCATAATTGTTGTTTCAATCTTCCAAAGCACTACTGATATTGCAAATGCATATGGTAAAGTGTTCCCTGCTTCTATTCTCTAGGAATCTTCTATCTTTTTCTTTTCTTTTTTTTAGCTTGATCATGGGATTCATAATTTTGTAGTATCACTGTTATCAGCATCTTTTATGCAATGGATAGTATCAAATACTCAACAAATACTAAAAGTAACCAAATGATATTTATATAATATGTTATGCTGAAGAAAATTTGTGGTTAATCTGTGCTAATGCATCTCATGTAATTGTTGCAGGCATTGCTGAAGTTGGTGTCATGATGGTTAGCACTGCCTTGGTGACACTTGTAATGCTTCTGATTTGGCAGACTAATCTGTTTTTGGCGCTGTGTTTCCCATTACTATTTGGTTCCGTGGAGCTGATTTACATGTCTGCTGTCCTCTCGAAGCTCTTTGAAGGCGGCTGGCTTCCTCTTGCCTTTGCTACTTTCTTCCTCTCCGTGATGTACACGTGGAACTATGGCAGTGTATTGAAGTACCGGAGCGAAGTCAGAGAGAAAGTCTCATCAGACTTGATGCTTGATCTTGGCTCCAATCTTGGAACACTAAGAGTTCCCGGAATTGGATTGTTATATAATGAGCTTGTCCAAGGCATTCCCTCCATTTTCTTGCAGTTCTTGCTAAGCCTTCCTGCTATTCACTCTACCATAGTTTTTGTCTGCATTAAATATGTTCCAATCCCTGTGGTTCCTCAGGAGGAAAGGTTTCTGTTTCGAAGAGTTTGCCCGAAAGATTACCATATGTTCCGGTGTGTTGCAAGGTATGGTTACAAAGATGTAAGGAAAGAAGATCACCACGCATTCGAGCAACTTCTCATTGAGAGCCTTGAGAAATTCTTGAGAAGGGAAGCTCAAGAAGCTGCCTTAGAATTGGAGGGTGCATTAACCGAAGAAACGGATAATGTGTCAGTGAAATCAATGGATACTGAACATCATCCTGATACAGAGGAGCTTCGGATTCCACTTATGCAAGGTCAAAATTTAGAAGGAGAAGGAACTACTTCTACCTCTAAGGAAGCTGCATCATTAGCATTGCCATTAGCATTACCTTCCAGTTATATGTCATCTTCGGCCGAAGATCCTGGTCTCGAGTATGAGCTCTCGGCCCTAAGAGAAGCAATGGAATCAGGATGCACCTATTTGCTTGGACATGGAGATGTGAGGGCAAAGAAGAACTCTTTCTTCTTTAAGAAGTTAGTGATAAACTATTTCTATGGATTTCTTAGGAAGAACTGCAGAGGCGGCACGGCGAACATGAAAGTCCCTCACACCAATATCATTCAAGTTGGGATGACATATATGGTCTGAGACTCATGATCCTTGCTGGTTCTTTCTGATAATTGTCAAGTGCAATGTTGTTTGGTATTTTTCCTATTCTTCTTTTCTTCTCTGTCAATGGTGATTGCTGATGAAGTTTTCATTCTATGTGTTGCCTTGTAATTTTGTGTACACAAGTTAGATTTATGTCTGAAATTGAAATTGTTTCAGAATCTGTAATTTATGAGAGAAGACTCATATTCTTGTTCAAATCTTCTTTAGAGATGCTTGTACTAGTCCATAGCTCCAAAACATGAAATAATAATAATAATAATAATAATGATGATGTAAAAATTTGATTCTTCTTTCATTTTGGCCAAAATAGGGGCTAACATCAATCAACTATTGATTAAACATCATAATTTATCATTTTAATTAAAAATCAATTTTATTATTTTAAATAAAAATCATATACAGTTATTGAGTATTATATACTGAAGCATTATCTTTAAAACTTTTGTTTTAATAATAGATAAAATTTTGTGGGAAAAATATTGGAACAAGATAGGGAAACTCCCCGAATAATTTGGTCCCTTTGTCTGCAAATGTTCATGAAGAAAGGGATGTATTTACCCTATGAACTTGGTCTTGGGTCTTGTGCCCCATTTCTCATAATTCATCTGAAGTTGAACCAAGAATTTTTTATGAAAACCACATTCAAGTTAGTGTCAGTGTGTATAAATAAGAATAGGGTTGGTGGGGAACAAAAAGGATAAGAAAAAAAAGGGGCACTTGTTATCTGTCTATTTTTAATGTGAAATTTTGTATATTTTCTTTTTCTATAAAATTAAATTCTAAAATTAAATTGGAAAATAATTGTTTTAGTTGTAGGTGTTTAATGTCAAAAAATTACATGTATCAAGGATCGGAAGTATTTTTTTTCAATCTGCAATATAAAGTGTTTATTAAAAAATAACTAACTATCGGTGTAATCAAAATTCAGATTATTGTTCAAAAAATAACCCAAGTATGAAATTGTCTTATAGTTAGTATGCTCAAGTATTTTTTTTTTTCAAAGAAGGAAAAAGAAATACAATAATTATATTTAATAATAAAAAATTATTATTTAATAGATCAACGATGCAGTAGAATGGAAGCAGCCTATAGAAAAAGCTTATAAAACTGCGAATATAAATGTGATTAAATAAGTGTATAATTAATTATATTAATATAGGTCGACAGAATAGCAACACAAGGAAACATGGAAGATCTTGTGTTACATTGAATGCTGACCACACAACATAATAACATATGCAATTATGCATATAGATATACTAAATACTATTTGATTTGATCTGGCCTAACATTTGATCCAGCTTCAACAAATTTTTAGATTTTGTTTAGTGTTAATAATTGATTGGTGTACGTGACAAGTTATTTTAAAAAATAAGGGTAAAGTATATTTTTTGTCCTTGAAGTTTTACAAAAGTTTCAAAAATACCTCTAAGTTTTATTTTGTTTCAATTTTGTCCTAAAAGTTTTCGATTTGCATCAAATATACCCCGAACGACATATTTTTCAAAAATTTAAGACTAATTCAACAACAATTTTATAAGAACAACTCTCAACACAAGCAAATCAAGCATAGTTTTCATGCATTATTGTTAGATTGGTCTTAATTTTTTTGAAAATTTAGCCGCTAAGAGTATATTTGATGCAAATCGAAAACTTTTAGGACAAAATTGAAACAAAATAAAACTTAAGGATATTTTTGAAATTTTTACTAAATTTCAGGGACAAAAAATATACTTTACCCTTAAATATTAAATCATAATTAATTAATAGATGTATATCTTAGTTTAGTTATCTATTTTGTGTTTTTAGGTACATATTAAAATTATAAATAAAATTTTTTTATTAAAAATATAAAAATTTTAAATTTTAATATATTTATTTTTTGTTAATTAATTTTTTTTTATAAAATTTCATATATTCTAAAAATACATATTAATTAGACTCTACAAAAATATAGACATCAAATGGAATGATAATCGGAGACATTAAATTAACACTGTCTTTTATACTATGGTTTAATAAGAATATCACCAAATAAAAGTTATTTTACCACTTCCTTAGTATTCTATTATTTATTATCTATCTATCATATATTATTCAAAGCAAATTTTTTCAATTAATAATATAATTGACATGACATATTTTTAAAAATATTTTTTGATTTATATAAACGTATTAATTAATTATTTATTTATTTAATTTGATTAAAATAAATATTAAATTATTTATTATTTTATTTGACTACATTAATTATAACTAATCAATTATATTAATTATTTAATTTAATTAAAATAAATAAATTAATTTTATTTTAATTTATATTAATTTTTTATCTTATGTATTTTGATTAATATTTTTAAAAATATTATAATTAATTATTTATTTAATTTAATTGAGATAAATATCAAATTATATAATATTTTGTTTGACCATATTAATGAAACTAATTAATTATAATAATTATTTGATTTGACTGAAATAAATGAATTGATTTTGTTTTAATTGTTTTAGTCAAAACTAATTTTTCACGTAGATTTTAGAGTAAAATATAACTTTAAAGATTGTTTTAATTTGTTTTATTTAATTATCTTTTCTCTATTTTAATTTTAAAGATTATTTACTAATATAATAAAAAAATTAAAAATAACAATAACCACTCACATTATTAAAATAGAACACACACACATATATATATATATTATTATTATAAAATAGTAGTGTGATCGTTTGTTTTTTTTTTAATGGAAACTTTGCCGATTAAAATAGTATAAGAAATTAGAGAAAAATGTGTTTACCAATTCAAAGGATAATAATTTATTTTTTAGTAAAATAAATTATTGAATAACAAAGTTATTATGGTTCTTTTCACACAAACAAATATTTAAAGATAGTGTTCTAATAATGTTACAAAGGAATATTAAACAATCTAATAGCTTTTGTAATGACATAAATCTATAAATTTAGAAGTTTGAAAATTATGTCATAAAATATTTATACTAATAATCACTATATATTTTTTTTTGCTTAATTTTATTTAATAAAAAGCTTTATATATTTTTAATTTTTTATGTATTACATATATATAAGTGGGCGTGTGAAAGATAAACCTGAAATAATGTTAGTATGATCCTTTCTAATTATAAACTTGGTGTTTGTTGAGTCCAATCTTTGCACCTCTTCTCTTCTGAATTCTGATCCAGTGTGTATCAATCATAAATAAATAGTTATTAATATTAAATAGTGTTTATCGTTGCAAACTTGCAATGTCAAATTTTCTTTGCTGAAATATGCATTTTAATTAGGTTTGAAAAACGCTAAGCTTGGACCAGCCAACAATATTGGCAACGGAGGAACTCCGCTACAGAATATGATTATATCAGCAATTAAAGAGAAAATGACGTCATAAACTCTACATACACCTAAATAATAAATATGATCCAAGCAATTTGAATCTACTTGATATAAAAGTCATTCTGAATGAAAATATTTCTAAAAAACAAACGAAATAAAGTGAGATAAAGTGTACATGAGAGAATTCTAATATTTAAGTCAGTAAAAAAATGGAGAATAACGAACGGTTATTAACTTGAAAGGTAAGTAATTATTTTAACTGCGTGTAGAGTTTATCTAACTACCTGCTATGCTTAAAGTCCCAAGTTTAATTTCGACATGTAAAAATATTTTATAGAGTCATCTAACTTTTTCCAATGTTGATTATTGGAATAAATGTTGATTATTATGGAAGCATATGTTGATATGTATATAAATTAATGGTTGTCCTGTCCAACCAATGTAGAGGAACAGAACAAGGATGGTGGTGGCTGGTCATCTAAGCTTAGATAATTTGTGTGTTTTTCTTTTTCCAATCCATAATATTAATTAATATTAAAATATTCAGAATGATGTTTCCTATGTATCTTCCTTCCTTATTCTTGAAACACATGCACTCTGCAATTTGAACCCTCAAATTCGAATCATGGATCTGGAAAGTACCTTCCTACACAAAACAATAATATTAACTCAAATACTATAAACAAGACAGCTTTTTCTTTTGCCTGTAAAATTATTCTGCTACATTTTTTTTAATTATTTTACATATATTATCTTCTTGTTAGATGTTCTGAATTTACTTTTTTATTTATTATTTTTTATTTAAATAATAAAAAATGTTATAAATTAATAATTGAAAATTCGTAGAAATATAATTTAAACAGAATAAGTTTAAAACAAATAGGAGAGAGTGAGAGATTAATATTAAGATCAAATTATCTCAATTTTATGTATATACCTATATATATACATCGATTTTTCCAAAGTACTTGATACTGGGGCCTTCTTTAATTCTTTTGACCTTTTAAACTCAGTTAGAAGAAGAACAATGCGATGCCTCTTTTAGATTTGTAAGACTACATATCATGGATCTGGAAAGTAGGATTTTTCATAACTCTAATAAGGTAATTGGGCACCCTAAAACAAGTTCAAGTTTTTTTTTTTTTTTTAATTTGAAGAATGTTATTAGTAGTGTATAACAAGCATGTTTGTTTGTTTGAACTTTGAAGCAGAAAGAATCATGGAGATCAGTTCTGACACTGGCATATCAGAGCCTTGGAGTGGTGTATGGTGAAATAAGCACTTCACCACTCTTTGTGTACAGAAACACATTCTCTGAAGACATTGGTCACACTGACACCAATGAAGAGATTTTTGGTGTTCTGTCTTTGGTGTTCTGGACTTTAACATTGGTTACTCTTGTTAAGTATGTGTTCATAGTGCTTAGAGCTGATGACAATGGTGAAGGAGGCACATTTGCACTCTACTCTTTGCTCTGCCGCCATGCCAGGCTTCGATCATTCCATAATTGCCAGCTGGAGGATGAGGAGCTCTCCGAGTACCGGAGTAGCCGCTGCTTTGGCGCCGATGTGCCGGAGAGAAGCCTTAACTGTAGGGTGAAGAACACCTTGGAGAAGCACAAGTTCTTGCAGAGTGTTCTGTTGGTTCTTGCTCTCATTGGAACTTGCATGGTCGTTGGTGTTGGGGTGCTTAAACCTGCTATTTCTGGTAACTATGACAAGTTTTCTTTTTATTTTTGGGAATCAGAAATTGAAAATTTTGGGGGGTGTAAGTGTGTAATATTGCTTTCTCCTATCAACTTAAGTTTTTGGGATAAGTGGTTTCATTACATGGTAAATCAAACAAACCCAGAAGAGATTTTTGTTTGAAAGGAAGTGTTAAAGATATAACCATTAATAATTTTTTCTCCGGCCAGATTAAGTTTTTGGAATGAGTGGTTTCGTGAATTGAATGCAGTTTTCTCAGCTGTGTCTGGCCTTGAGCTTTCAGTGTCCAAGGAGCACCACAGATGTGAGTTCATCATCATTTACTTATGGTCTCAATTTCTCAAGAATGATAACGGATTTGTGTTGTTACTTTATAAATTGCCTTTGGTAATTTGCAGATGTAGAAGTTCCAGCTGCATGTTTGATATTGATAGGCTTGTTTGCACTTCAACGTTATGGTACACACAGGGTTGGCTTCATCTTCGCCCCCATAGTTCTTACATGGCTTCTCTGCATCGCCGCCATCGGCATATACAACATTTACTACTGGAACCCTCATGTATACAAAGCACTCTCCCCATATTATGTTTTCCAGTTCATAAAGAAAACAAAGACAGCAGGGTGGATGTCCCTTGGTGGAATTTTACTATGCATAACAGGTTAGTTTCTTTTCTTCATGCAGATTTTTGAAGTATTACTATGCATAACAGGTTAGTTTCTTTTCTATTTTGTGCTCTAACGCACTCTTTCAACTTTGACAGGATCAGAGGCCATGTTTGCTGATCTTGGACACTTTTCACCATTATCCATCAAGGTATGTCTACCTTACCATCATATTTTTCTGTACAACCTTCATTCAAAGTTTGATACATTTGTAATTGTGTAGATTGCCTTCACTGCTGTGGTTTATCCATGCTTAACTCTAGCATACATGGGACAAGCTGCATATTTTTCGAGACATCACGACATCAAACACGAGTATGAGTTTGGGTTCTATGTATCTGTCCCAGGTAGGTAACACAACACAAGTGTTTTCATTCTGAAGAAGAAGAAGAAGAGAGTGGAAGTCAGTCTCAGTTTCTTGTGTTTTTGCAGGGAAGTTGAGGTGGCCTGTTGTGGTGATAGCAATACTAGCCGCAGTTGTTGGCAGCCAATCCATCATCACAGGAACTTTCTCAATTATCAAGCAATGCTCAGCACTAAACTGCTTCCCAAGGGTTAAAGTGGTTCACACATCTTCAAAGATTCATGGCCAAGTTTACATCCCTGAGATAAATTGGCTACTGATGCTGATGTGTTTGGCTGTAACTATTGGTTTCGGAGACATAAGGCGTCTCGGCAATGCATCAGGTAACGTGCCTTCTCCTGTCAGCTTAAGCTTTTAGAAAAAGAAGCGAACTAAACTCATAACAACTAAACTCATGACAGGTTTGGCTGTTATCTCAGTAATGCTGGTAACAACCTGCTTGATGTCACTGGTAATTATACTGTGCTGGAACCAGAATGTTTTGCTAGCACTGGCCTTTGTTGTTTTCTTCGGAACAATTGAGGCTGTGTTCTTCTCAGCTTCCATTATGAAATTCTTTGAAGGAGCATGGGTACCAATTGTTATGTCAGTTGTGTTTCTTTCAGTAATGTATAGCTGGCACTATGGAACTCTAAAGAAGTATGAATTGGATGTCCAAAACAAGGTTTCAGTGAACTGGCTACTGAGCCTCGGACCAAGCTTAGGCTTTGTCCGAGTTCGCGGCATTGGGGTTGTTCACACAGAGCTAGTTTCCGGCATTCCAGCAATATTCTCACACTTTGTAACCAATTTACCCGCTTTCCACCAAGTGCTGGTGTTCCTCTGCATCAAGCATGTTCCAATTCCACATGTTAGACCCCAGGAGCGGTTTCTAGTAGGCAGAGTAGGGCCAAGAAACTTCAGAATCTACCGGTGTATCGTCCGATATGGATACCGTGACATCCACAAAGACGACGATGAGTTCGAGAAAGACCTTGTATGCAGCATAGCTGAGTTCATAAGAACCGGGAACTCAAGCAATGAGGCTGAGAAGGATGATCATCATGATGTGATGGCAGTTGTAGGCACATGTTCTAGTTCTACTCATCACATTATTATGAGTGATGAGAATGGAAAGGGACAAAAGAAAAAGGTACGGTTTATTGTGCCGGAGAAGCAGAAGATGGAGAGTGATGCAATGGAGGAGTTGAAGGATCTAATGGAAGCTAGGGAAGCTGGGGTGGCATACATTATAGGACATTCATACATGAGAGCCAAACCAGGTTCCAGCACTTTGAAAAAATTGTTGGTTAATTTTGGTTATGAATTGTTAAGGAAAAATAGCAGAGCACCCTCCTATGTACATAGTGTACCTCATGCATCAGCTTTAGAGGTTTCCATGATGTACTATGTTTAATAAACTTCATGTATTATTATCTTATATATATATATTTGTACATGTTTATATCCCTAGCTTTAGAGGAAAGTATATGCAACTCATACAATCACTAAGCTTTGAAAATACTGAGCATAGTAATGGGATTTACTTGTCAGTATAATGCCACACCCTTTTTTTTAGTTCGAGCCCAATGTTTAAAATGAAAATTATTTAGAGAGTAAAGTGACAATTAAATTCCTAAAGATTTTGATTTTATATTAGTTAATTTTTTAAGAAAAGAAATTGTTCATATTCTGGCCCAATAATAATGGTACAGGATCCAAGCAAAGAAGCCCAACCCAAAGGGTTGGCCTTCACCCAGTACCAGCCTTCATCCCAAGAAGTCGGTACTAAACACGACCTGCTCCAAAGAAGTCGGATACGAGGGTTAGCTGGCAGATAACACTCATTCGAATGAGTAACTGCCCCTAGAAACTCTCTAACCACTTCAGAGAGCCATATCTTAACCTCCCTAAGATATGGGAACGGTTATCCACCTAAAAAGGTGGCACTACTTTAGCGGTGGTTATTGGCTCACCACTATAAATACACTGACACCATTCGGTATAAAAAAGTTCCAATACTCTCTAAACCTGCTCACACTCTTGCTAACTTAGGCATCGGAGTGTCCTTGCAGGTACCACCCCCCATTCTTTCACGTGTACACGTCGGACGGAGGAACGCCGAGTAGCAGATCCACTCGAAAGCCACCTCCTTCATACATTTGGGCCAACCAACGCCATCCAGCCCATTAATCTCCGGTTACCCACCGTAACATTGGCGCCGTTGCCGGGGACCCGAGAGATCAACCAGTGATGGCGGATAGATCCCCTGAAGAGGGTCATGTGGAGACAGATTCTGAACAAGAGAATCTGAACACTGGAAACAATGAGGCCGACCAGACCCTTCACCAGGAGGCCAATGATCAACACAGGGAAGGCACCTCCGGAATCAAAAACCCGAAGGTAAATTCTTCGGAGGGGCGCGAATCAGAAAAAGAAGGACCATCCCACGCAATTGAGCTCATGGGATTAGTCCACAGTCGCCTCGAGCAGCTAGAACAGGAACGGGAATGACAAAAGAAAACTGAAAAGAACCTAAAAGAGGAGATGGAGCGACGAAAAGAGTTAGAAAGAAAACTCTTAAAGTTAGAATCCTCCCTCAAAGGTCAGAACTCCCACGACGGTAGAGAAGATTCGCCCTTAGGGGAGAAAGATCCTTTTAGCGAGGACATAATGAGGGCAAAAGTTTCGAGAAACTTTAGAAGCCCCGATATGGACCTCTACGACGGAACCACTAATCCAAAGCATCATCTGAGCAACTTTAAAAGTCGGATGTATTTGGCTGACGCTTCCGATGCCACGCGATGCAAAGCTTTTCCGACAACTTTGTCAAAAGCAGCGATGAAGTGGTTCGACAGCCTCCCTCCGAGGTCGATTACCAGTTTTGAAGACCTCTCAAGGAAATTCTTGATGAGGTTCTCTATCCAGAAAGACAAAGTAAAACATGCACCGAGTCTCCTGGGAATAAAATAGGAGGTCGGGGAGTCCTTACGAGCCTATATGGAAAGGTTCAACAAAGCATGTTTGGAGATTCAAGACCTGCCCACCGAAGCAGTCATCATGGGGCTAGTCAATGGGCTTAGAGAAGGTCCCTTCTCACAGTCCATATCCAAAAGACACCCCACCTCCTTATGTGATGTACAGCAGAGAGCTGAAAAATACATCAACATGGAGAAAAATGCTAAGCTAAGAGACCTGAGTGGGCGACCTGGTCACCCTCCCTCAACAAAAGAGAGGGAGAGGGAAGCCAAGAAAAAGGAAGAACCCGGCCTCGATAGGCCAAGAAAATATCACTCTTATACTCCTCTAAAAGTTCCTGTAGTGGATGTATACAGAGAAATTTGCAACACTGAAAGGCTGCCTCCCCCCAGGCCCATCAAAAATAAAAGAGGGGGGAGCCGCGGTGATTACTGTGAGTACCATAAGATATATGGGCACTCCACAAACGATTGTTATGACCTTAAAAATGTGATAGAAAAGCTGGCCAGAGAAGGTCGGCTTGACAGATATCTCATAGAAAGGTCGGACATTCATGGAAAAAGGAAGCGAGATGATATGGATAGAAGAGACCCGCCACCACAAACTCCAGAGAGACATATCCATATGATCTCAGGAGGGTTTGCGGGAGGGGGACTCACAAAATCTTCTCGAAAAAGACATCTCAAGAGAGTTTACCAGGTCGGAGAGCAGTCATCCGACCTCCCTACCATTTCATTCACAAAGGAGGATGGGCAAGGAATAATCCCGGGACACGATGACTCAGTGGTAGTCACCATGATCCTGGCAAATGCCCATCTCCACAGAACACTAGTAGACCAAGAGAGTTTAGCGGACATCCTCTTTAAGCCCGCTTTCGACAAACTGGGATTAGATGAGAAAGAGTTAAGAGCCTACCCCGACACCTTGTACGGATTAGGCGACACACCCATAAAGCCACTAGGATTTTTGCCCCTCCATACCACCTTTGGAAAGGGGGAGAAATCAAAGACTCTGAGTATAGACTTCATAGTCATCGACGTGGGGTCAGCCTATAATGCTTTAATTGGCAGAGCTACTCTTAATCGACTCGGAGCGATGGTATCGACGCCCCACCTCTGCATAAAATTCCCGACCTCAGCGGGGATAGCAACGGTGAGAGGAGATCAGAAGTTGGCAAGGAAATGCTACAATGAAAGCCTAAACCTGAGAGGAAAGAACAAAGAAATCCACACAATAGAGCTCGGGGGAGCAAGGATTAAAGAAGAGCTGCGACCACAGCCCGGGAGAAAAACCGAGGAGATTCAGGTCGGCGAAGAGAAAGGAAAAACCACCCACATAGGAGCCAACCTAGGGGAAACCCTAAGACAAGGGTTGACTAAGCTCCTAAGAGATAATTCCGATCTCTTCGCCTGGAAGGCCTCCGACATGCCTGGGATAGATCCCGAGCTCATGTCCCACAAACTCTCGGTCTACTCGGGGTCCCGACCTGTGCAACAAAGAAGACGCAAGCTCGGCCCAGAGCGAGCCCTAGTAGTGGAAGAGCAAGTACAGGCGCTCTTGGAAGCTGGCTTCATTAGAGAAGTAAAATACCCAACATGGCTAGCCAATGTAGTGCTAGTCAAAAAACAAAATGGCAAATGGAGGATGTGCGTCGACTATACCGACTTAAATAAGGCATGTCCCAAGGACCCTTATCCACTACCAAGCATTGAGGCCCTAGTAGACTCTAGCTCGGGGTATCAATACTTGTCGTTCATGGACGCCTACTCGGGGTACAACCAAATCCCGATGTACGAGCCAGACCAAGAGAAGACATCATTCATCACACCCAGAGCCAACTTTTGCTATGTGGTCATGCCATTCGGATTAAAGAATGCAGGAGCCACCTACCAGAGGTTGATGAATAAGGTGTTTGCCTCTCACCTAGGGAGCTTAATGGAAGTATACGTCGACGATATGCTGGTAAAGACCAAGAAAGAAGTCGACCTCTTGCCTGACCTTTCACAAGTCTTTGACACCATAAGGTCGCACGGGATGAGACTAAATCCTGCAAAGTGCGCCTTCGCGGTGGAGGCAGAAAAATTTCTGGGATTCATGCTAACGCAAAGAGGGATCGAAGCCAATCCTGATAAGTGTAGAGCTATCCTGGAAATGAGAAGTCCGACTTGTTTAATAGAAGTCCAACAACTTAACGGCCGACTTGCAGCTCTCTCCAGGTTTTTGGCAGGATCAGCACTAAGATCCCTTCCACTGTTCTCCCTCTTGAGAAAGGGACGCCTGTTTGAATGGACTCCCGAATGTGAGGAGGCGTTCTAGGAGTTCAAAAAGTTTTTGAGCCAACCTCCTATTCTGACCTGACCTGACCTGTAGCCGGAAAAGACCTCGTCCTATACCTATCCGTGGTAGACAAGGCTGTCTCAGCAGCCTTGATAAAAGAAGACGAGGACGGTCAACACCCAATCTATTTCATCAGTAAAGCTCTACAAGGCCCTGAGCTAAGGTACCACAAACTAGAGAAGTTTGCCTACTCCTTAGTAGTAGCTTCACGAAGGCTACGGCCTTACTTTCAAGCTCACACAGTAAGAGTCCGCACGAACCAGCCCATGAAGCAAATCCTCCAAAAGACGGATGTTGCAGGAAGAATGGTTCAATGGGCAATAGAGCTCTCTGAGTTCGACTTGAAGTATGAAGCTCGGACGACGATTAAAGCCCAGTACCTCGCCGACTTCATTGCAGAATACGCAAGAGATCAAGAGGATAAACCAACTACATGGGAACTCTATGTAGATGGATCCTCCAACAAAATAAGAAGCGGCGCAGGCATAATATTGGTAGATGAAAGGGGAACCCAGATAGAGGTTTCCCTCAAGTTTGAATTCCCAGCTTCAAATAATCAGGCAGAATATGAAGCCTTGATCGCAGGATTGAAGCTGGCAAAAGAAGTCGGTGCTACGAAGGTGATGATATACAGCGACTCCCAAGTGGTGACCTCCCAAATAAGTGGAGAATATCAGGCAAAGGACCCAAACATGAAGAGGTACTTGGAAAAAACTTTGGAGCACCTGGGGCGCTTTGCAGAAACCGAGGTGAAACACATAACTCGGGATCTAAACAGCAGAGCAGACGCCCTATCCAAGTTAGCAAGTACCAAGCCAGGAGAAAATAACAGAAGCCTGATTCAAGAGACTCTCCAGGAACCTTCAGTGGTAAAAATGGAAGACAAACAAGAAGTCTTTGAAGTGGTCGGATTAAACCTCGGATGGATGAACCCCTTAGTCGAATACCTAAAATTCGACATCCTCCCCAAGGAGGAAAAGGAGGCCAAGAAAATCCTAAGGGAAGCACAACACTATACCTTGGTGAAAAATATTCTCTATAGAAGGGGGATATCAACACCATTGTTAAAATGTGTACCGACCTCAAGAACCACCGAGGTATTAGAGGAAGTACATAGCGGAATCTGCGGGAACCACCTCGGAGCCAGGTCATTAGCCAGAAAGGTGATCCGAGCTGGATTCTACTGGCCAAGCTTGCAGAAAGATGCCACGGGCTTTGTGAAAAAGTGTCAACCATGTCAAATGCATGCAAATTTCCACGTGGCCCCCTCAGAGGAGCTCATTAGTATCACTTCTCCATGGCCCTTTGCAAAATGGGGAATGGATTTGTTAGGTCCTTTTCCCCAGGCGCCAGGACAAGTCAAGTACCTAATAGTGGGAATAGATTATTTCACAAAGTGGATAGAAGCAGAACCACTGGCCACCATCACCGCACAAAGAAGTCGGAGGTTCCTCTACAAAAATATCATCACAAGGTATGGGATACCTTATTCCATTACCACAGATAATGGAACCCAGTTCACCGACTCCACCTTTAGAAGCCTAGTAGCCAGTATGAACATCAAACACCAGTTCACCTCAGTGGAACACCCACAAGCCAATGGCCAAGCCGAAGCGGCCAACAAAGTCATACTGGCAGGGCTGAAGAAAAGATTACAAGATGCGAAAGGAGCTTGGGCTGAAGAGCTCCCACAAGTACTATGGGCTTACAGAACAACCCCCCAATCCGCCACTGGAGAAACACCCTTCCGACTAGTTTATGGCGTAGAAGCCATGATCCCAATAGAGGTCAATGAGCAAAGCCCAAGAGTGGTTTTTCACGACGAGATCGGGAATATACAGGGGCACAAAGAGGAGCTCGACTTGCTCCCCGAAGTCCGTGAAGAAGCCCAGATAAGAGAAGCAGCGTTGAAGCAAAGGATGACCGCAAGATACAACAAAAAAGTCATTCGAAGGAGTTTCACCCCAGATGACTTGGTCCTAATCAGAAACGACATTGGAGTCAACAAATCGGGGGAAGGAAAGCTCGCTGCTAATTGGAAAGGACCATACAAGATCAACGAGGTCTTAGGAAAGGGCTATTATAGGGTAACCGACTTCGACGGCAATGAGTTACCAAGATCATGGCATGCTTGTAATATGAAAAGGTACTACAGCTAAAAGCGAACCCTACTCCCTGATGTACTCTTTTCCCAACTTCATGATTTTTTCCCAAAATAAAAGGATTTTTTCTGAGAAGGGTTTTTAACGAGGCATCACAGTAGGGGCTAAGGGAAAATAGATTGTCAAAAGCCCTTAGTAGCAATAAGGTACCTCCTCGATTAATAAAGATCTCTTTCATTTTAATATCTCTTTTAAATTCCCTTTTTTATTCTCTTTCTACAAAACGCGTCGATTTAAGCTCGACAAAACATAAAAATCCCATGAACCGACCTAGATGGTCGTCAGGATAAAACGACGAGGTACAAGTCGGCGTAAAGAGGCTATGGAAGTCGATCATGATAAACTCGGGAGCAGTCCGACTCATAAGTCGGAATGCGAAACCGAGTAAAACTAAAATGAATCGCAAAAGTAGCCTAAGTCACGAAAAACTCAATGAAACGAAATTGAGTACTAGGAATAACAAAAAGAGATAGGAAAAAAACTAAGAAAATATTATAAGGCTGCCCTGAAGATCAAAAAGATTCAGAAAAGCAGACAAGCCCAAAGAAAAGGTTTTTTTCCAGAAAAGATCAAAAGTCAAAAGAACTACGAATAGAAAAGCATGCGCGCACAAGGTAACTCAAAACCCTTATCCAAAAAGGGTATTTATTTAATCATTAAAATTAAACCCTTATCAAAAAAGGGTATGATAAAACTATTTTGTTTACGGCCTTAAAGGACCAAAAGTTGTTCAAACATCAACAAATAAATATAAAGAGTTTAAAAAAGGGGGGCCCACAGGTCGGACCCCCAATAGCCAACAAATTACTTCTTTGCAAGAGGAGTAGAAGGATCACCACCACCAGGACCAGGAGTTGGAGAGAAAGTCGGAGGAGCGGTAGAAGAGCTCGGAGCGTCCTTAGAGCGAGGAGGGGACTCTATGATCCTCTGCCCCCGAGTCTTCAAATCGGACTCGGACTCCACCACGGGGACAGGAGGATCCACGATGGCACCATCAATAACAATCTTATCAGGGTCCAAAGGAGAAAGGTCCAAGTCAGGAGCAATGACTCCGACCTGATCCTTAAAAACCCTCCAAGCCTCATTAGCACCATCCGCAATAGAGTCCTCCAACTCGGTATAGGCCTTCCGGGCATTCAGCGAGTCATTCTTTACAGACACAAGATCAGCAAATAAACTGTTGTAGCTGGCTTGCGCTGCCTTCCTCAAATCCACCTCCATGTTACATTGGGATTGCAACTTCTTCTCCTTCTCCCGGAGGCTGTCCCTCTCCTCCTTCAGCTTGGCGACTTTCCCCTCCAACTCCCTCTCGTGCTCCTGATATATGCGAAGCCTGCCTTCCAGCTCCTCGACCCTCGAGGTCGTCCCTAAAGAGTTGAGAGGAGTCTTCTCAAATATATCTAAGAGTTTGCCACAAACTCCCGCCGTCTTGAGACTCTCCTCAACCACAGCAGTGAGGTAGTGCCGAACAGAAACATCATCTATGCTCATACGAGCATGAGGATAAATGTTCTTTCGGACGAACGCAAGAGCGTCCGCCTCACCAGAAGCGCCAGACTCTAAGGTCTTACGCTTCCTCTTCTCTGGTTCAGGAGTAGGTCGGACGGAGGGGGGTGGCAAAGAGGAAGCAGAAGAGGAAATCACAATAGGTTGGGAGGGAGTCCCGACGTTCCGAGGAGGAGGAGGAGGAGAGACAACCGCCCTAGCACCACCAGACCTGGCACGAGACCTCGCCTTGGCCTCCTGAACTCTTTGGTAAGACTCCTGGGCATTTGTTTTTGCCATTTCTGAAAAAAGCAACAATTGATAGATTAGACAAGTCGGAAGAATTAATCAGACAAGTCGGAAAACCAAATGAAAGCTACCTATTTGCGCCTGGATAAAACTCAGAGACCCCTGGAGAAACTTTTTCGTGTCCAAGTATGGAGACCTCCCCCAAACTTCTCGGAGGAACCCCACAATGGCTGCCTCCACGTCATCCAGGTCGTCAAGACCATATTTTTCACAAGGGGAGGCCTCCAACCAGTATAAAGGAAAGCGGGGGGAAGAAGTATCATCCAGGAAAAAGGGGTGGTGACCCTCTACAGCTTGCACTTTGAAAAAATAGTTTTTGAAGTCGTGGAAGGATTCGTCAAAAAGGGTAAAAATCCTCCTACCTTGTATGGCTCGGAACGATACCCACTGTTGTTTATTGTTTAGCCCACTAAAGGGTTTTGTCATATGAAAAAGATGGAAAAAAATCTTTAAAGAAATCGGGAACTCTAAAGCCTGGCTGATGAATTGATAAATTTTCAAAAAACCCCAAGAGTTGGGGTGAAGCTGGGTAGGAGCGACTCGGCAATGACGTAAAACAGACATCTCAAAGTCTGAAAAAGGAAGAAAAACACCCAAACGGGTGATCATACACTCATACATAAAGAAAAAATGGGAGGCCGCCTCATTAGCCATCCCAAAGCAAACCCGGTCTTTTGGACCCGGGACCACTAACTCATACTTCGGCTCGTCCTCCTCAGAAGAACAAATTTTGTGGCGGGTACGAAGATGGGTGATAAACTCAGAATCGACTGAGGGTTCCTCCCCTAAGACTGTGACATCGACCCAGTGAGAGAGAGCATCTACAGAAGCCATTTCTTTTTCTAAAAAAGGGGTGACAAAACCTACAAGGGGAAAAGAAAAATCACCAACACGGTCTCTAAAGGAAGGGGGATGCGAAACTAAAGTCTGCAAATCAAATTTATCTACAAAGGCATATTAAAGAACTAACATTTATCTGGAAATGAGGGTTGGAAGCAAAAGCCTTCGAAAACGCAAGAGTGCAACACGAACGAATGCAAGGAAAATTTTGAAAGATCGCAGAAACGAAACAATGAAAGAGAGGGAAAGCATTTATAAGAACGTTAGGGGCATAATGGTAAAATTGGGGCGATCATTAAAGATGCACCGTTACCAAGGCCATTAAATCCCTACGCACACCCCTAACGGACACGACGCTTGATTAGACGTAACTGTCAGAACCAAAAGGTCACGAAAAGTCACGTCGGTTTCAAAACCATCACGTTGGTCCTCTTACAAATCGGCTACGACCCCGAGTAGAATACTCGAACCCAAATCTTAAAAAGAAATTGGGCTCGAGTAGGGGCACTGTTCATACCCTGGCCCAATAATAATGGCCCAGGATCCAAGCAAAGAAGCCCAACCCAAAGGGTTGGCCTTCACCCAGTACCAGCCTTCATCCCAAGAAGTCGGTACTAAACACGACCTGCTCCAAAGAAGTCGGATACGAGGGTTAGCTGGCAGATAACACTCATTCGAATGAGTAACTGCCCCTAGAAACTCTCTAACCACTTCAGAGAGCCATATCTTAACCTCCCTAAGATATGGGAACGGTTATCCACCTAAAAAGGTGGCACTACTTCAGCGGTGGTTATTGGCTCACCACTATAAATACACTGACACCATTCAGGTATAAAAAAGTTCCAATACTCTCTAAACCTGCTCACACTCTTGCTAACTTAGGCATCGGAGTGTCCTTGCAGGTACCCCCCCTTCTTTCACGTGTACACGTCGGACGGAGGAACGCCGAGTAGCAGATCCACTCGAAAGCCACCTCCTTCATACATTTGGGCCAACCAACGCCATCCAGCCCATTAATCTCCGGTTACCCACCGTAACAGAAATATTAATTTAGTTCTCTATAATAATAAGAGATAGACACGTTATATTTTTCTATTAATTTATCACGTAAAATTTAACAGTGATACTTATATGTACCGTTAATTACTGTGACATGTCTATTTATAAAAGATTGTTATATAAATAATAATTTTTGGAACGAAACTTCACATGCTTTACAAAAATTCTTAATAAATAGATAGTTGTTGATAAAGGTTATATGCAAACTCCAAAGATAATAAATGTTTTATTGTCTAAACTACATTGTTTTCATTCTCATGTGATAGTAAGGGGACACACACCACTATAAATAACGAAATACATAGATAATTTATTTCGTTTTATACTATTTATTAACGGAATGACATCATGAAGGACCTAATTAATACTTTTTTCCTTCAAAAAACTAATTAATACTAAGTTAAAATTTTGATGATCTAGTTATCACTTAACTCTTATTTAAATATCTAAATTTAAGTGTTAAAGACACTCGATAAAATTTAAAGATTAGAGGAGAAAGCGAAGTTAAATATTAATATTTAAAAATGTGTAGTAGATATCAACATACAATGAGTAAATAACTATTTTTTACCATAAAAAATTTGGACGTTAACAAAACTGAATACGGAAGAACTAAATAAACTTTATACTCATAAAAGATAACATGAGGTTTGAAAGTTAAAAATGATTAGTAGTAAGATTAATTTTAGAATTTAATGTGTTTTTTAAATAAAATTAATAAAAATTTAACGATGGAATATTTTTTGTCGAACATAATTTATCTTCATGGATATATTCAATTTATTTATTTTTTATAATTAATTTTGTCGATTTTTAAATTTTTTATGATAAAAAATGACTATTTGCATATAATATATGATTAGATTTTTTTTTTTTTCACTACATACAATATATGATTAGTTAGGTTCAACGTAACTCTCACATCAACAATAAAGTTATGGGCTTGATGCACGTTGTCCACAACACAATAAGAAAAAAAGAGTATGGGATAATTTTGCATAATGACAAATTTAACACATTACATATACGATGACAAAAGAAACCCATATATAATGACAAAAATAATTACATGTATAAATATATCAGAAGTTAATTTTTTCAATTTAATTTTATTCTATACATATATTCACTTATGATAAATAATTACACTTTTATATTTTCTATATTCCTATATGCATAAATGAAACAGAATCAATTATTCATTGTTTAATTCATTATCCTTAAGCTGACTAAGTATGAAGAAAAATTGATAATTTTGGCTTACTTAAAAATACTAAAGTGTTATAGAAATGATAAAGAGAGATAATAATTTGATGCGGTGGTAGAATTTATAGAAAACAGCGACGGAACATTGCTGCAATCACCTTATGAAAGATTTGGTTGGCGTGTAATATGCAAGTCTTCGAAGATAAAACGATCTCATGTGTTGAAGTTGTTAAAGAGGCCAAAAAACTCGTGGAGGATTTCTTTTCGAGCAGGAACACTCGTTTCTAATTCCCTCTTTCCTAATGTTATTTCTTATTTGTTTATTTCTTTTTTCAAATTAACTTTCGCTCATGTTAATCAATGTAATTGGTGGAACCATCTTCTTTTAGTGTTATCTTATTTTAGACCATCTATTTCAACAAATCAATAAAATCCTTCCTTTGATAACAAAAAAAAAAAAAGTCTAATATACTTCATTCACCAAAAAAAAAAGTTTAATATACTTCAAATACAATAAGCAAAAACCATATCTATCTACAATTCTATCAATATGGTGTTGCACCGATTTTACTCTAACATAAATCATTTCATATCCTTCATAACCACCTACCTTCACTTTGATTAGTTTTTTTATTATGGAGCCAAATTAGGTATTAGGTATTCAATCATCTCTTATATATATATATATATATATATATATATATATATATATATATATATATATATATATATATATATTGGAATTATTTAATTTTCTGCAGTATGAATTGCATGAATGGCAGTATATATTAAGAAACATATTCTTCAATTAAAGGGGCATTAAATAATGTACGCCCTCCTTAGCTTTAAATTTCTTAATCTTTAAGTAAAGATCATTCGAGATTGTTTTTGATTAATTTGCACTCGTTCACATAGTTTTCCTTTTCTTTTTCTGTCTTTCTCTTCTTTAAAAAAATAAAATAAAATTATAGGAGCTATACATATATATAGATTAAATATATTAACAATAATAAATACAATTTTAAACAACTAATATATATTATATTAATAAAATAAAAAAATAAAACTAGATCGAATACGAATATTTAATAAATAATTCTCGAATATTTTACACTTGACTCCGTGAAGTATGGACATATATAGTTATATACACCTTCCTCCAAACTTAACCTTTCAATAACAATAATAAAAGAAAAATCAACATCGGAATATTCCCATGCTAAGCAAGTTTCTGGCATAATTAAAGGAGCATTTCATGAATATTATTAATGTATGAATATTATTAGTACTCTTAGTACTCTCTTTTTAATTGAATATTGTGTGATATACTAATATTAATAAATTACGGCTGTATAATAAAATATGAAGATGATATAGAATCTGAGAAAGAGAGTGAATATTATTACCTGCGAGGGAGGCAGGCAAGCAAGCAAGCATTACGTTTGCTGCTCTTTACAGTGAGCGACAATTTTGCCTTTGACTCTCCCAAGTCCCGATTCCATGTTCCGAAGGTAGTTGAGTACCTCTCTCCCTCACTCCCTCCCCACCTTCCCACTAATAACCGCCAAATCCAAACCCACCCTCCTCAACTCCCTCACGCGCCTCTCTATACCCACGCGCCACTCTTACTCATCTAGAATGGGCGACACCAACCGGATCCCTTCCATCGACAAAGCCAACCGCTCCCTCGAATCCTCACTCGGATTCTCATTCAGCTCCGAACCCATCCGACCCGAACCGAATCCGCTCATAATCGTCATCTGCGGTCCTTGCAGCATTGGTAAGGACGCACTCATCCAACGCCTCCGGGACTCCCGCCGCAACCTTCACTTCGTCATAACCGCCACCACGCGCCCGAAGCGCCCTACCGAAGTTCACGGCCAGAACTTCTCTCCATGGTGGAGGGCGACGAACTTCTCGAGTACGCACTCGTGTACGGTGACTCTAAGGGTGTGTGCCGAAGCAGCAGATCAGAGAGTTCATGGCGAAGGGTTATGATATTGTACTTAGGGTTGATATACAAGGTGCGCAGACGCTGAGGAAGGTGTAGGAAAATCGGCGGTCTTTATTTTTCTGGTGGTGGCGGAGAGTGAGGCGGCGATGGTGGAGAGGCTGGTGGATTGAAAGACGGAGACGGTGGAGTCGCTGCTTGTGAGGATAGCGACGACGAAGGAGGAGGTGAAGCACGTGAAGAATTTTGATTATTGTATAGTGAATGCAGATGGGAAGCTTGAGAATGTGGTGAAGCTTGTGGAGTCTATTATTGATTCTGAGAAAGCTAGGGTTAGACAGAGGAGTGCTGTCATATAGGTTTTTGATGTATAACAGTTGATATGCTGAGTAATCTACTACAATTTTCATGTGTGAGCTCTTCTGCTTCACAAGCACTACGTTCTTGATGATAATCTTTATGGGCAGAGACATGTCATAACATTGTTTATGATTCTTGCCGTTGCTGGTCAGCATCAGCATCAGATGGAGTAAGTGTTGAATTCTTGGTGAATAGAATTTAGCAGTGCCTAATATGATTTGTTTAATTTTGTTCGTTGATCTGGTAGGATATTTTGATGCAGACATTCAATTGAATTCACTGGATGAAAAATTGCACTGATGTGATGTAAGTTTTCAAACTTATTCATGAGACAATGGAATTAATTAGAGCTGTATTTAACTCAAACTTAAATGCAGTTTTTACCTTTTATATATATAAAAAAAAGTATACTAACTACTTTTTCATATTCTACGGTTGTGATCTACTAATATTACACAATATCCAATAAAAAAAAGTATTGAGAGTACTAATAATATTCATATATTAGTAAATATTCTCATGCATATATTTCACCACTGAATAGGAATATTTAGATGCTAACTAGTAACTACTAACTATCATTTTTGTAATTTACATAAAATTAAACAAAACAAATTTCGTATAACACAAACATATAAATTTTTGAGAAAGAATACAATTTTTTGGATAAAATATAAAATTTTGTTTTTTTTTTTAAGTAGAAAAACTTTAAAAAAAGTGTGTTTAGTTTGTATTTTTATTTTTAATTTTTGTAAAATATATTGTGAAAACAATAAAGAAATTTATAAATTTTTAAAAATAAAAAATACTAAAAAAAGAAAACTGTATGCAGATAGCACAAGGAACACTAACACTAATTTTGTTGGATTTTTCATTGTTGAGTCATTATTTTTTGGTTTAATTACTCTGTTGGTCCCTATAGTTTCACCAAATTTTTAATTAGGTCCCTATACTTTTTTTCCTTTCAATTGGATCCCTATACTACTATAATTTTGTAATTAAGTCCTTCCTAGTGTAAAAAATATTAGAGTTAACTGAATATTTATTCGCAAATTGAAGGTATTTATAATTAAAAACTTAATTAAATCTTTGACCGCACGCATTCTGGTAAAAATATTATGTTAATTTTAACATTTTTAACATGAAAAGGACGTAATTACAAAATTAAAAGCAGTGTAGGGACCCAATTGAATGGAAAAAAAGTATAGGGACCTAATTAAAAATTTGGTGAAACTATAGGGACCAACAGAGTAATTAAACCTTATTTTTTTAATTAAGTTAATAAACTAGCATATGCTTACCAATTACCATACTGATTAATTTATGAAAAGTCTAAGGGTCAGCAACTTTTATGTTTTTTGGCCAGCACTTAACCATCAAATCAAAAGTGAGTGATCTCCCACCATTAAATATAATCTCACATCATTAAAATCACTATTGATAGCTAATTAATTGTTACAAAATACTAAAATTGCTGGCCCTAGCTTTCTTCCTTAATTTATTTTCCTTCCTTGTAAATATTGGTATCAAATAATCAAATCATATCGAACTTCTTCTAACTATTCTTCAGCAAACAATGTCTTTTCAATCAAGAAAAAAAAAAGTAAAGAAATACTATTAAGTAAAGAGTTAAAAACGGGACAACCAAAAAATAAATAATATCAAATAAATTTCTTAGCCTCTAGCCTTCGTTGAATACTAAAACTAGCAAATCTAGATCCACGAAAATTCGTACTAAATATAAATATAAATACATACGGTGACTTGTGAAATAATTATCAACATGGTTCTACTACATGCGACTATATATAGTATCTTCATCATTTAGAGTGAATCAATTTTGATAAAATAATTATAAAAAAAAACATTTTTGAAGTAAATAAAAATAATAAGATTTATATCGTTTTCAGATATCATAATTAATCAGAATAATGTGAACACCACAAGTAGAAAAGTGGCATGGAAACTAGCTAGAAAGTAGAAAGATTTGGCTTTGGCCGCCATATCTATTTTCCACTTAGCTATACTCATATCACATGTCACTCCATTAATTAACAATTTCAACGGTATCTAAAATGGACAAAATAATTAATGATCTATCAAAACAACAGTGATTTCTATTGTTCAAATGCAAAAGGCATTGGCTCCTTCTCCTCTACCTGTCCCTTTCAAATTTTTGTAGTTCTGAATTTGTGAAAGCCAACCAAAAAAAAAAGTCAATGGGACAAATATTTCAAACTTTTTGTTGAGCTATATATGCTATCATAATTCATATCCTACAGTTCAAGTGTTGAGTAGAGATTAATTTTCATTGGACATTTTATCCGTCTTAAAATTCAAAATTATTAAATAAAAAAAAAAGGATTACTAGAGGAGTTAGGTTGTTTTAGGATACAATCCATTTTTGGAATAGCAACCTTTTTTAAAGTTAAGAGTAGTGTCTCGTATTCATAAAATTGCATAAACATATTCTATTCATAAAAAAAATTTCTATAGGTATTAAGTATGTTTGACATTTACAGAGGCAATTGAAGATGTCATTTCCGTAATTTCGAGTCTTACATTTATTTTTGTGGATAAACATCAGCCCAGAGAAACAAAAGCACTTCCCTCTAACCGTCATTTCCACCAAACCCGGCGACCGGATAAGACGGGTCCCACATTTTTTAGTTTTCTTTAAATATTTTTATATATAATATATTTTTTTCTAAACTTTATCAAAAAATTTTAGAATATCTAAAATTTTATTTAAATTTATTTTAATTTTTTTTATTTATATCAAATATATTTTTGAGAACTAAATTTTTTTAAAGTTTAAGATGAGTTTAACTATAATACTTAGCAATTAAGAATTAAACTTTATTTTTGTCTTATTTATCTTAAAAGTTATCTTCATGAAATTATTACTAAATTAATTTTATATAAATAAAAATTTAAAATAAAATTAAAATAAAATAAAATTTATGAATATTTTTAAAATTTTTGACAAAATTTAAGAATATAAAATATATTTTCTCCAATATTTATTTTATATATGAGTTGAAGTAGATAAACTAATTTCTCCAATTAACATTAATTAATTTTTTTTAAAAATAAATTCTAAATTTTAAATATGAAATTTTAAAATTTAAATATTAGATTTTATATTTTAAATTTTCAAAATAATAATTAAAAATTAATTTTATAATAAAATATAATTAATATTAACTATTTTCGTACACTTTCTTTATATAATAATATTGCTTCAGCACAAGATAATATTTATCTAGTACTTTATTTCATTTATTTATCGGAATACTTTGTCATACATTTCATATATTAGTGATGAGTTTAATTTTAATGTATTAATAATATAAAATATTTATATAATTATTTATGTTATATTTATTTATTTAAATAATTATTTATAGAAGTAATATAAAAAATTATTTTTATTAATGTAATTTTATAATAAAAAAGTATGAGGAGTCAATGTATATTTTATATAATGTCTATAATGGGGTTAAATTAAAATTAGAATTAAATTAGAGGCAATTAATTAATTTTGAATAGTTTTCAATTTAAAATTTGAATCAAATTATGATTTCCATCAGCTATGGAATTAAATTAGGATTTTTTTATGACTTAAAAGAAAATAAACAACTAAGAAAGAAAAAATAAACAAAAAACTGCTTAAGAAAGGCAGTCCCGCTGAATACTACTTTTAAACTCCTTCCAATGACAACGGAAGCTCTACTTGGGGAATAGAAAGGGTCCTCATTGCAGTCTTTGTCATGATGTCTGCTACTGTATTTGCATCTCTTTAGATCAACCAGAGATCAGCACGCCATTTCCAAGACATGATATCTCAGATTTTTAACACCAAAAGATCAATAAACCCAAAGTAATCCTGTAAATTATTGACAATAGTAAAAGCATCCACACAGTCTGTCTCACATATAATGTCTCTTTGTTCCGAGTCCCATGCTAAAAGAAAGCCTCTCTAAATAGCAAACAACTCTCCTTGCAAAATGCTACGACTCTCAATTGTTCCCAGACAGCCTCGTTGCCACCTTCCCTTCCAATCTCTGCTAACACAAGCAACACCAACTCGAGCACCATTGCCAGGATAGCTAGCATCACAATTAATCTTAAAGGTACCCACTGAGGGGGAATCCAAGAGCCACTAATGGTGGAGGGGATAGACAGTCGTTGCAACTAAAAAATATTTCGGAGCTCCTTTTCTAAGGACAAAGCCATACCAATCACTTTGTCTGTGGTCCAATGCTCGTGAGGATGAAAGATCCCGTTATTCCTCGAACGCCAAATTCACCAGAGACCAGAAAAGAATATAAAGGGACGCTGTTTGCTATTCTGTAAGAACTAACTCATTAAATCCACTGGTTGATCGGAGATCCCTAAAGGTTGCCAAACTAGTTGGGCTTTTGAACAATCTCAAATACAATGTAAAACTGATTCCTGACTTGAAAAACATCGTGGATAACTATCCGTGTGCGAAAATGCCCCTCCTAAAACGAAATGCAGCTGTAGGAAGAGCCTTTCGAAGACATAGCCAGGCAAAAAATTTGTGCTTTTCCGGAATATGTTGACGCCAAAGCCAAAGCCAATTACCCCTATCCTCCCAACTAAACATCTTTTTACTGAGTCACAAATAACCAATACAAGCATCATAAACCTTTGAAGCCGCACCAGTCCAACACCAACCGACCTCTGGAATCAAATTAGGATTACCTAATTAAATTAGAGGCAGTTAATTAATTTTGAGTAGTTTCCAATTTAAAATTTGAATCAAATCATGATTCCCGTCAGTTATGAAATCAAATTAGAATACCTCTCTCTCTCAATACGGTGTGAACTTCTCCTCTCACTCTCTCCTCAAAGCAAAAACCGGTACAGTGCCGCCACGGTTACCAGCCACTGTCGGACATCGCGCCGACACTCTTTCGACTGGCGCCGTCGTCCGCACAGGCTACCGTACATAGGGAGGATGCACATATTGTGTGAGTCGAGCTCGCGGCACCGTAACAACTCGGACGTCTAACGCCTCCGTCGCAGTCGATTTGTGCCTTCTTCCCGTCGCCGAATGTTCACTTTTTATGTGAACGTGGATGGTTATTCTTTGGTGCTTAGTTGTAGACGATGATTGTTGGTTATGATTTATCTGACTATCACGGTTTTAAAAAATTTTTTTACACAGTCATTTAGTTGGTAGCTAATCGTTTTATGATATATTATTACTTAATGATAATCAATATCTTTCACAATTGCTATGTTAAGAACAGGATATTGTCGATAATTTTTTATAAATTTATAGTGGATTGATGTTTAAGACACCTAATCTAACTTTGTTATTTTTGAAGTTTTAGGCGGCACTTGGTCAAGTAATATGAATTATCTCAATTTTGACGTTTTATCTATTCAAAATTTTAAGAATTTAGTATAAAAGAGTTTTAGATAAATCGTTAATAGTATATTATTATCTCACTAAAATAATAAATTTTTAAATTTATTATTTACAAAGTTATTATCTAAACGTATTTTTTTATGATTGGAAGATTAAAAGACCGAAAAACAAAATATAAACTAAACCAAATTAGTTAGAATCAATAGTTTTCTACATTAGAATTTGTTCCAAATTTTTATCAGACTTGATCTAGAAAATATGAGCTAATTCACCTTTTGTTTTAGATTTAGCCAATTAATCAACAACACCGTTAACTTTCTTTGAATTAGATGAAACCGAGATCTCCCAGTCTTTGAACAAAAGATTTTAGATTTTTAACATAATATCTTTTTTCTCATTTGTTTTGTGGCTGGTTATGATACTCAACATAAAATAAGTATCAAATGAGTCCGTCTCATAAATAACACTAAGTGCAATCAGTTTTCCAAACTAACATCAGTCCCTGTCAAGATGCCAGCAGCTCACAACGATAAACAAACCAAAAAGAAAGAGCACCTGAACGGTTCAGCACTCATCTTCCTCTATCATCTCTCATAATACAATCAACACCAGCTCACTGGATTCTCTGAAGAACATTAGCATCGCAGTTGACCTTAAAAGTATCGCTAGGCGGAGGCTCCCACTTAAATTTTCACTCAATATCTGAATAGATAAACCGGTTATAATAAAGATTTCTAAGATCAAAGCTCATATTTCTAGCTAGCATCGCTACTTTCTTATTGGACCAAACTTCATCCGACTTAAAAACCTTATAACATCAATACCTCCATATTCACCATATTCCTGATGCAAAGAAGTAGTCCTTACTCAATATATCCTATTTGAGCTAAGTTAAATCGGACTATCCTCTAGCCTTAATGAACATAAGTTCGAGAATATTTCAAACTATAAATATAGGTAGATAATTTTATAATTTTTTTATATTGGTAGTCCTTACTCGATATGCCCTATTTGAGCTAAGCTAAATCGGACGATCCTCTAGTCTCAATGAACATAAATTTGAGAATATTTCAAACTATAAATATAGGTAGATAATTTTATAATTTTTTTATATTATTAGTATATTAAAATTAAATTCTTATTTATTAAAAATATAATTTTTTAATTATTTTTTCAACTTGTATTTAATATTTTCTAGTAATATATTTAAATTTATTACAATAACTTAAACATAAATTATTCTCGTAAATTTTTTTTTATTAAAAGTTCAAATTCAAAGATAATAAAAGATAAAAATAGATAGAATTTAAATAAAAAAACAAACTTTAAAAATGACAAAAATTAACCATTAAGTTTGGCTCAACTGCAAACATTTAAAAAGGAAAAAAAATCTATATAATTTCTTAGATTTTATATTTTTCGTTGGTTATAATTCTTCTATATTTCATTTTCAATCATGAGAAAGAATATGAAATTGAGATTTGAGAATTGAGATGCATGAAGGCATTCATATCACGTGCTGGTCACGTGGGTTGGGTTTGATGGTGACTGGGCCCCACTCGCTTGGGCTCGTGTTTGATGGTGATGCGCGTGAGCACGTAAACACACGGCGCGTGGGTTCGCTGGATGAAGTAGACTTGGTGTGACGAGGAAAATGGGGTAAGTGCCTAGGCTAGAACGAATGGATGAATGCGCTAAAAATGAACGCCCTGTTTTTATTTATTTTTTATTTTTACTTATAATAATGTTAGGAAATTAGTGAGTTTGGTGAACCTCAGGGAAATTATTTTGACACAATAGGCTCCATGTTGCTCTTAATTACCGTGACGCCATCGATATATAAGAATTAAGGATTAATATTTTTTATTGGGTAGAAAAACGAGGCCTAGGCCCCAGAAAAAACAAAAAACCAAAAACAAAAAACTAAACAACTATGTTTCGGACTAAGCTAACCTCTCTACAGCCATCATCATCGATTATCAAACTAAGAGTACTAAAAAGAAGATTAATAAATAGAAAAATATGAGGAGTCAATAGAATATTTATACAATATGTATAATAGAGGTTTTGGGAGTATTAGAGATATAATTATCAGTGTTATCTTTTTTTATTAGTTGAAATTTTTGGGATTAGTGGTATCATGACATGGTATTAAAGCGCTAGATACGAAAAGTCAAGAATTCGATCTTTGGTGAACTCCAAAATCAGTTTTAAGCTTTTGAAAAAATGTTTATTATCCCTAGTACTCAAATGGTTATTCTAGATAGTATGAGAATGTTCATTCTGCAAGTATGTTAAAATATGAGTTCCCAACTTTTATTTATATATGTTGTTATATATCTAACAAAGTATATAGATAAATATAAATTCATATCCGAGAGATTTATGTAAAAAATAAAGATTTAATTGGTCTTTGTCTAATTTTACGAAAAATAAAATATCTTTTATCCAAAAAAATATCACTTTAATCTTCAATTTTTTTATTTTAAAATAATACGATTCTTTTGTTAAAATATTCGTCAAATAGTAACTTTAATTAGTTTTATGAGAGCTTTATTTATAATTTGTAAGAATTTTAAACTCTCACAAAATTATTTTCAACAATATAATTAATTATAATTATTACTACTACCACTTTTTTTATCTTTATCATTATCACTTCTATCTCTACTATTTTTATTATGTAATTATACTTTATCACTATCGTTATCTCTTCTATTGTCATTATCATTAATATAAATATCATCAATATTAATATTATATTATTTTATTTCTTATTCGATGCTTTTTTTTTTAAGTATCCGTACTGTAATTATTTTTTTTGCTGCGACATCATTCAGCAATGGTCTTTCTCCACTTAACCACCACTGGCGAAGAAATTTTTTAAAAATAAACTTATTAATAGTTTGTAGAAATTTAAAACTCTCATAAATTACAAATAAAACCCTTCACAAAACTAATTTTTATTACTATTTATCAGATTTTTTAACTTATCGTATTGTCATAAAATAAAATGTCCCTTTTTATTTTTTACAAGGGGCACCTTGTCCTTCGTGAAAATGAACAAGGACAAGATAGGATGTTTACTCTTTTAAATTGGTTCCTTCAAAATTAAATTAGTCGTATTAATCTCAGAAGATATATCATAAGTCAATTTTTTTTATCAAATAACATGTCACATTTAGTGACACATAATATGATAATATTACAAGTTAATATCATTGACGGATTCATAAAATTTTGATAGTGGGGCAAAATATATATAATATTATAATAATTTTTATAATAAAAATATTACGTTTACATAAAAAATTAGCTATCAAATTATCTATTATAAATTTGTGTATAAATATATATATATATATATATAATTTAACTTATTTTTAATATGTATTTTGTATTTCAAAATTTATATTTTAAGATTTATTCTGTACAAGTGATTATTTTATTTATACGTAGCATAATTGTTGTTATAATTATATTTTGTTATTGTAAAAATATGATTAGGTTTCAAAATATCTAATTACAAATTAAAATACTAAAATAGTAATTTAAATAATAACATATAATTTAAAATTTAATTTTTTATATTCCATATTTTGAAGCTTGATAATATAATTAAAATGTCTTTTTTTTGTATATGTCGTTAAACAATCATTTAAAACTCAACTTTCATATAAATTAGCTTTTGATGATATTTATAGTTGAAAAGTTCAGTCAATTAGTGTAGTTATTATGAAAAAACTAATAAAGCTAATTTTAAAAGAAGAAACACAAATGGATAGATAATATTCTTTCGAGTCGATCTCTAAGAAAAAACACAAATCTTATTTAAATTTGAAAATTGATCATTATAATGGACATCTAATATGAAGTTTTCAAATTGGCTATCAAGTGTCGAAAGTTGAATAAAAAATTATTATGGGGTCAAATTTAATAATTTAGTGGAGGCAAATAAATATTATTATTATATACTACTCAATAAAATTCTAAATTGTAGTGGAAACACTTGCTCCCACACCCATATGAGTAGATCCGTCCGGTTAATATTATGTCACAAAATAATTGGTTAATGTGTCGTATCAGTAATATGACATAAATTTATATAAAGTTAAATTAGTTCTAAAAGATACATATGAGTCATTTTGATTTTTTAAATTTAAAAATAATTCATGTGTATACTTGAGAAATTAATTTAATTTTATATAAAGTTGTGATATGTCAAATTTTAAAATAACAAATGGCATGTCAGATGTCATTAACGTAAATTATTAACCAAAATATTAACATGTCATGTCATTATGTTATATGTCATTTAATGTATGTAACACATTATTATCTAATCAAACGTTTTTAATAGAAGGACTTATTTGACTTATGGTAATATCTTTTAGAGACTAATATAAATAATTTAATTTTTTAAAAATTAATTTAAAAGATAAATAATTTTTTAAAGACAAATTTAAATATTAACCATACGAGTTCATTAAATTTACAATTTTGCTAATAAATGTTTCGAATATAATTATTAAAGTCTTAATAAAAAAATTTAAATAAGTTAAGAATAAAAAAAATATATTTTAAAAATATTATAAATTTTTTATTAAAATTTATTATTATTATTATTATTATTATTATTATTATTATTATTATTATTATTATTATTATTATTAGTATTAGTACATTAAATACATACAAAATATAATATTTTTTTATTAAGATTTATCTATCTTGTGTATTTGTGCATTTAGGACACATGTTAAAATTATAAAATTAAAAAAAATTATTAAAAATATAAAACATTTAAGTTTTTAATATATTTATTTTATATTTATTAAATAAAAATATTTAAAAAATTTTACTAATAATAAACTTATCACGTACCTTTAAGATACATATTAGCTAAATTTTTTTTATTATTATCCTCTTAAAATGTGTCTTAAAGCACAAGATAACTAAATCCAAAGTTAAAAAGCTCAAAATTTTTAATGTATATATGATTATATTTATGAAAAATTAAAAATTTTTCACTAATAATAACTTTAATAACATAATAGCTACAATTTCGATTTAATTTTTATAATTTATAATATTATAATTAAATAAGTTGATCAATTTTATAAAATTTGTACTAAATATGATAATTTACAATTTAAATCTTATTATAATTTTATATTTTATGTATTTAATTTATTTTTTTAATTTCACAAAAAAATCTATTTTTTCTGTCTTGTTAATAAATGACTTAATTAAATTCTTTAAATTTATGAGAATGGACACTTTGCCACTTATTGTGGTTTTGTTTGGATAGAATGCCAATGCATTAAAATTGGCACGTTGTTGGTGCACAATAGCTACTTGCATGTTTGTAGTAAGGTAATCAATCAATTGGTGACATTTCCTTTAACTATATATAAAAGGGATTAAAATAAGATGATCCAGAAGTTAGGATATTGGGCATTATTAATGGATTAATGGGTACATATTATCTACACAGGAGAAAGGAAAACCATAATTTGGTAGTTCCACCTAAAAGAGCTACCTAATTATTTAAGTCACAGAAGAAATCATATTTAAAACAAGGGAATATTTTTTGGTAAGGAGTGAAATTAACCGAATTGTAACTGAATTGTTAAAAAAAAAATATGCATTATATATGATGCTTTTATTTTTTCAATATATTTTTTACCCCAACTTTTTTTCACTATATTATTACTCTAAAACAATCCTTCTATACGCAGTGAAATGAGGAGAATTAGCTTCTTGATGCAAATAACATCAAACCAAATATTAGCGGAATGTCAATTATCCCAAACAATTTGCGGCTAATATAATTTATTTTTTTATTTGAGTAATGTTATATGACTAGTAATTATTATTATATTTTATTAATAATAATTTGTATTTATATTTACAGATATTTTATATATAAAAATTATATAGTTTATACTTATATTTATTAGAATTTTATATACATAAATTAATATAATTTATACTCATATTTTTTAAAATTTACATATGCAATAAAATTTATTTATTAAAAATAATTTAATATTTATACTGATTAAATAATAAAAAAATATATTAAAAATTAATGTATTTATTTAGACACCGTTAAATCGATAAAAAAATATTTTTTTCAATTTTTTTTATTTTTTAATATGTTTGGTCAATTTTTAATAATACAATTAAAAACATTAAAAAAATCAAATTTTTTTAAAAAAATTATAATTTACATTTTTTTATTTTTTTTAAATAATTTATATATAATAAATAAAAAAATATTTTTATCTTATTTTATCTAAATATAATTGATAAATAAAAAGATTTTTTTAAATAAAATATTCAAACATAAAATTATTTTTATTTTTTATAAAAGTTATTAATTTTTAAAAAAAAAAATGATAGTTCAAACTAGTCCAATAGAGTCACCAAAAAAAAACTAGTCCAACATGCGTTAGGAATTTCTGTTTTTAATTTTCTTTTAGGTTTTAACAGGAAGAGAGGAAAGAAGGTAGGTGAAAATAAAAATGGGAAAAAGTGTGTAGGGTAGGGGGCGTGTGGCCTGAACTTATCCACAAATGCCAGCTAGGAAATGGCGTGTGTTGGAGCTGACTCAGCCTCTCCATGACCCAACACTCAAAGTCACTTTATAATTATTTATTTTAGAATTTTATTTTTTATTAAATATTTATTATAATAAATCAATATAAAAAAATTATTTTTATACTATATACAAGAATAAAAAAAAAAAAGGTGCAAGCTCTTCTTTTTTTTCCCTCGTTCCAAGAGCCTCCATCATTGTAATTACCAATTGCAATCCCTTGCCCTCTTTTATTTTCTTTCTTTTTTATTTTTATTTTTATTTTTTTTTCACCCTAGGCTAACTAGCTAGCTGTCATTTACTTGCTACCAGCTCATCGCTTCATTCATTCCTCCCTTCGTCTTCTTTTCAAACTTCAAAGTAGCCCAACGTCCCATTAAAGTATTAAACCCTTTTCTGTTTTATTTGCACATAATTACCACAAATGCCCTTACAAGAAGTATATATTTTTTTCGGGGTAAAGATAGCATATTTATTTGGAAAAAAAAAAAGTAACTTTTATTCATCTGCTTTTTATAAGGGACAAATATTTGTTTGTCATTTTAAGGTCACAAAATCACTGAATTATGAGATGTTAAGAACTTAAGATAGTATATGATATAACGATACACTATATACAATCTTTTGAGCTAGAAATACTTCTTTTATTTAGCATCATGTATATATTCATAATTTTGTTTTTTATATTTTTGAAAATTGAGCTAAAAATCTCCCAATTTAGCATGTAAAACACTTATCATTTTAATTAATATCATATTTTTATTATTACACACATTTATTTAATAAATAAAATGATGAATGAATAAGTATTAAATACACTAGTTATTTAAAACAACAATAATCGGTATATTGGCAAATCAATTACCGAATTTTCATTTACTTAGGTGTAGGTTTAAATTTGCTAGGCATGTTTATGTTTATATAAAATGAGTTTATTTTTTATGTATTGAACACATAAAATATTTTATACAATTATTCATTTATATTATTTCAATAATCATTTATGTATCAAATGTAAAAAAATAATTATTTTTATTAATATTATAATATATAATTAAATGTATAAGTAAATTTTATTTTATCGAAAATAGTGCATTAAAATTAAATTAATATAAAATATAAATTTATTTTGATTCTAATTTTGTTGTTTAGAAAAAAAAAAAAAAGCTATCTGAATCCTATTAGGCCATTACTATAACATGATAAATTATTGTCTATGCTAAAAATCTTTCATAATGAATTGGGTTGCCTACTTGCCTTTGTCATTGGTCATTTAATTTGGATGTGTTAGGCTTTTAGGCATATATAGCTATAGAGCTAATTAAGTTTGGGGTTATATTTTTATAATATAATTAAGTTCTATTATTCCAAACTAAGGGAGTATGTGAAACGGATTGTTTGAACGTTCTGCACTTTTTGCATGATTTTAGTAGTGGATATACATTTAAAATTGTTAATTTAATTAACAAAATTAATTTTTTTTTTTAAAGATTTTGGTATGTATAATTTGATTGGATAATTAAAAAAGTAAATAAGGTAACAGATTAAATAATTAGATATAGAGCTATAAATAATCCTAATCATTGATCTGATCCAAGTCTAGTGATGTTTTTCAGCAAATTATTATTTTTGATTTAGAATAGGTATTTTTGTTTTGAATTATTTTTTTGTTTAAACTAAAATTAAAAAAATAAAATAAAGGCCTTATCTAAACCCTAAATAATTAAGATAGGCTGTGACATGTGACTTTCATTGATGAACAATGAGTATGAGTGGTGAATGGTGCTGATGAGTTTGGTATGAAATAATGAATATTTTGGGTAAAAAGTACTTGGATCAATCTCTTATCCATCTTCAGCAGCCATAATTGGACCATATTAATTAATACTCTCTATCTATCTGTATCTAGTAGTATACAGCTGCATTGTTAAATCAGCATGCATTTCATGCAGGCAGTGTCAAGGGCCACATGAGTGCGGGTGAAAAAACCCTATCCAAATTGGTCTGGACTGACAAAAAATAAGTTTTAATTATTTTAAAAACTTAAAATTTTTTTAACAGGTTAGACTCAAATTTATGAAATAGTTTAATTAAATATATTTAATATTTTTTTATTTTATTTTATTACTTTTAGAAATTATTAAATTTTTTAACATATTTTATACTAAATTAGATTTATCAACCGGTCCGATCTAATACTCAATAATAAATAGTCTATAATAAATTATAGGATAAGTTTAGACCAATAAAATTTATTACTGATCTAATTTATTAAGAGTGAAATTATTCTAGTACATTTCCATTCTTACACATAAAGCAAAAATTTTTGCCAAATTTATTATTATTATTTGTAGGAATGGAATTACAACAATTAATAAGGATTAGTTGTTGTGATATTGATTTATGATGATAAAAGATTGTTTAACTAAAATAGAAAAGGGCTTGTTAGTTGTTAACATTCTTCAGGCATCTTAGCCATGAAGGGTCACATTTAACGTTTTTATTCATTGATAATTGCTAGTACTATAAAAGTAGCCCAAGGCTTTTCATGTGTTCAAGAATCGGAATTATTTCGAAAGGTCATTCATATCGTGTGTGAAATAATAATATTTTATAACTAGACATAGTTATAATATACGAAAATTTTCAAGTGTATCATATATTTTAATAATTTTTAATTATTAATTTTAATTATAAAATATATATAATATATATAATTAAGAGTAACGGTTAAAATTTATTAAAATATTAATATATTGATATATTAAAAAAATTTTTTATAATAGAATAAATTATATAAATACCCGGTTGCCGATGGGATATAATAAATATATTTCGAACCCGGTTAATTAATTATTAGATAATTTGTTTGGTTTAAATTTATTTATTTTATAAAAAAAATGGAGCAATTAGAAACTAACACCATTATGTGCAAGTTGTACGAACGTGACCCCGATGATTAGACAATTATTTAAGTAGGAGGAATCCACAATAATCAATAATTAAAAGGACCAACACATGCTGTATATGGCAGAAATATCTAAGGAAAAAAAATAAATTACACAGTTATTATATGAATAAAGTATTATTTTGATCATTAATATATGATTAATAATTAAGATTTAAAATTTTGCAAAAAGAAAAAAAAAGTGTCACAAAAAAATTTTGGTGATATTTTTTTAATATATAAAAAGAGATATGACTTAATTAGTAATATTATTAATATTGATATTACTCATTCTGTTAATTATTAATATCAAATTTAACAGTAAAATAATATTAAATTTATTTAATTTTTTAAGACATAAATTAAATATTTAAAATATTAAAAATTAAATTAAAATTTAATCCAAATGTTAAAATTTAAAATAATATAATTTCAATCACTGCAAAAAAAAATTAAGAGAAATATAGAGATGTAGTAAAAAAAATGATACAAATCATTACTAATTTAGATGAGTAAAAAAATCGCAGAATATAAAAAATTTAGTGTAATATTGGTTAATCATTGACCAAGGGCTATTATAGTTTTAAGGGTTTGTCTAAAAAAATATATTATTAAACATATAGAGAGAAAGTGTGTGTTTAATAATATATATATTATTATTAAAGAGTAAAAGTCCTTGTATAAGCGTGAGAATAGTTAGGTCATAGGTGCTTGGTCTGACAAAATGAAATGTGCTGGATGTACTTGAAAATTGAGGATAAGATAATTCAACTTCAACCACATTTGGTGATAAGGAACCCACTTGCCTTAATTAAAACACCCAAACACACACATGTTTTAATATAAAAAGAATATAATATAAGGTGCTTTAAAAAGAATGTAATACGCCGTGACAACTTTTAGGCTTTAGTGTTATGGAAATATCATAATTTAATTGGAGCCAAAAAGTTATAATCTGGCCATTGAAAGTTACATTATAACAGATAAATTGATTCTCATTGTAATAACAATTTTAAAATATCTTAGCATGTATATTTAAAACACAATAAACTATAGTTATGGAGAAAAACAATTGTATTTAACTATTACAAAGTAAGAATGAAATAAAGAATAATTAATTATTGTTATATCATATATATATAATAAAACCTTATTTTAAGTATTTGTAAAAGGTTTAATTATTTTGTTGGTTTTTGTAGCTTTACTAAATTTTTAATTAGGTTTATATATATATTTTTTAATTGAGTTTTTATATTATTTTTAATTTTATAATTAGATTTTTTTATTTAAAAAATATTAAAATTAATAAAATATATTTTTTAAAATAAATGCAGTAAAAAATTTAATTAAATTTTTAATTATAAATATCTTCCACCTATAAAAAAATATTTAATTAATTTTAATATTTTTTATACTAAAAAAATCTAATTATAAAATTAAAATAAGATAAGAATTCAACTCAAAAAAATTTATGATTAGAAACCAAAAGGGCAAAACAGTAAAAGCGGATGAATTGTGAACCATGGTTAGAAAAGCAAACTGCAGTTGAAGTTTGCTGCTAAATGGACACACATGCAGCCTATCCGTTCATATTTCTATCCAACTTGTCAATCAGACACAAAATGTTTTTCAAATAAAAAATTTGAAAAGAAAAATTAAAGAAAAAAAAACTCTATCCATCCACTCATCGAGTTCCTTATTTTACAGTGACCCATGCAATATAAAAAAAAAAATTATAAAATCTCTCTCTCTCTCTCTCTCTCTTACGAGAGTTTCCGTTCTCGTTTTTTCTTCCTTTCTCCAAACACACTCTCTCTCTCTCTCTAAAACGCAGACTCTAACTTTCTTTTTCATCACCATCGCCGGAAAGGTTCGACTCGGAGTCCTGAACACTTGACTTGTGACTCTATCTCCATTTTTATTTATTTATTTATTTACTTGGAATTTGATTTTGCTTTCTGTGATCCGTTACTATCTGTGTGTTGAATTATTTATTTATTTGTGTGTGTGTTGTGATGGTTCTGTGAAGTTTAGGCAGTTACACGGTTTTCTGTTGTGTGTGTTTTGTTATTTTCGTCTCCGGAACGAAACGGTGCTGATCGTTTACCGGTTCAGTGGGTTTGCGTCTTCTGCTTTTGCTTGCTTGGTTGGTTGGTTGTTAAATGGAGTGTGAATCGTTGTTGATGTTAAAACGACGGCGTCGTTTGAAGTGAAGTTACTCGTATTAACGTGGTGATTATTAGGTTGAATCTGGTTGTGAATCTCGAACTGCTAAGTGCTAACTGCTGATTCGGTGTTTTTCGTCGTTTAAGGATCTAACCGTTTTTCGAACCCCAATCTGCTATTTTGTGTGTGTGCTGGTTTTGGGATACACATCACATGATCAAGTTATTTATCTTGTTTTTCAACTTTTTGTGCTCTTTTTTGATGATCCATTGAAGTTCACTGTTTTGTGACTTTTTTTTTTGCAGAATGGTCTAGACGGGAAGATGATAAAGTGATTGTTTCTTTTGATTTGATTTGGATTGAGATTTTTGGACCATTATGTATTTTGTGAAAGGTGGTTATCATATTTGAGATCATGTGAAATGAAGGGCTGTTTATCATTATTCTCTGTTTCACACGTATTTTAAACTGTGAAGACAGATTAAGTTGGTTTTATATTTTGTGGATTGAACTCTTTGGTTGTGGCTGCTGAAAATTATACTAGTTTTATTTTTCTTAACCGTGGAGTTAATGTCGCAAAGATGATTTCTATACACAATAAATTTATGGGGGAAATAGAATTTTATTCATGTAGGTGGTGTGTGCATATGGATAAGAACAAACGATGTTATCATTTTTAAATTCATCTTCTCTTTCTTATGTGATGGTTTTAAGAGTTAAGATGTGATGTTAGAGTGAATGGATATCTCATGAACAAAATTGAACCACAGTGGTTGTCTGGTAATAGTGACTGTCAGTGGTAAAGATGAAAACTAGCTAACTGGTAAACTTGCAAAGTGAGGATGTTTCTTCATCTACATGAAGTTATATCATTACAGTGTTCATGAATGCCCTGAGGATTGTATTTTGTAGTAATTGTTTTGGGCATTATCATGTTTGGATCACTAGAGTACTTACTTGTGTGCTTCTTTGCCTCTTGCTTTTCTCTTGGGACCCTAGAAAGAAGTAATTTATTTATTTATTATTTAGTTATGATTTGATAGGAGAGAAGGACATAAAAGAAAGATACTCCTTGACTGGCCATGGCATCAAGATCATATGCTAATCTCTTTGACTTAGCTTCTGGAGGAGATTTGCTGGATATTCCTCGCACCCCAAGAGCTCTTCCAAGGATTATGACTGTTCCTGGAATTATCTCTGACCTTGATAGTTGTGGTGCTAATGATGGGGATTCAGATGTTAGCTCCTCTGGTTGCCGGGAGCGGAAGATCATTGTCGCAAACATGCTGCCATTGCATGCTAAAAGAGATGCAGAAAATTCTAAGTGGTGCTTCAGTCGGGATGAGGATTCAATTTTACTACAATTGAAAGATGGTTTTTCTTCTGATACGGAGGTAATTTATGTGGGTTCACTTAAGGTTGATATAGATGCCAGTGAGCAGGAAGAAGTTGCCCAGAGATTACTGGATGACTTCAATTGTGTACCTACCTTCCTATCGCATGATCTCCAGAAAAAGTTCTATCTTGGGTTTTGCAAGCAGCAGCTCTGGCCTCTCTTTCATTATATGCTACCAGTGTGCCCAGATCATGGTGATCGCTTTGACCGCATACTATGGCAGGCTTATGTTTGTGCAAACAAAATATTTGCCGACAAGGTTATGGAAATAATCAATCCTGATGATGATTTTGTCTGGGTTCATGATTATCACCTGATGGTTTTGCCTACTTTCTTGAGGAAGCGATATAATCGAGTTAAACTTGGATTCTTCTTGCACAGTCCTTTTCCTTCATCTGAAATTTATCGAACTTTACCTGTAAGGGATGAAATTTTGAGGGGACTTCTGAATGCTGATTTAATTGGTTTTCATACATTTGATTATGCACGCCACTTCCTTTCTTGCTGCAGCAGAATGCTAGGTCTGGACTATGAATCTAAGCGAGGACATATAGGACTTGATTACTTTGGCCGTACTATATTTATCAAAATTTTGCCGGTTGGCATTCACATGGGTAGGCTTGAATCTGTATTAAATCTTCCTTCTACATCTGCTAAACTAAAAGAGATTCAGGAAGAGTTTGAGGGTAAGAAGGTGATTGTTGGTGTTGATGATATGGATATTTTTAAAGGCATCAGTTTGAAACTTCTAGCTGTGGAGCATCTGCTGCAGGAGAATCCAGATATGCAGGGCAAAGTTGTCCTTGTTCAAATTGTAAATCCTGCGAGGGGTTTAGGGAAGGATGTTCAGGAAGCAAAGAAGGAAACATATTTAATTGCCCAGAGGATTAATGATACCTATGGATCAGAGGAATATCAGCCTGTCAAACTCATTGACCGCCATGTTCCTCGATTTGAGAAGAGTGCTTATTATGCTGTAGCTGAATGTTGCATTGTAAATGCAGTAAGGGATGGCATGAACCTTGTCCCATACAAATATCTTGTCTGCAGGCAACGAACTGCTAAACTAGATGAAGCATTGGGTAGGAAAGTTGATTCTCCTCGAACAAGCATGCTTGTTGTGTCTGAGTTCATTGGTTGTTCACCTTCTCTTAGTGGGGCTATCAGGGTCAATCCCTGGGACATTGATGCTGTTGCTGATGCTCTGAGCTTGGCCCTTACAATGAATGATTCTGAGAAGCAATTGCGCCATGAGAAACACTATCGGTATGTCAGTTCTCATGATGTAGCATATTGGGCACGCAGCTTTATGCAGGATTTGGAGAGAGCCTGCAAAGATCATTACACCAAAAGGTGCTGGGGAATTGGCTTGGGTCTAGGGTTTAGAGTTGTTTCTCTTTCTCCTGGATTTAGGAAGTTGTCTATTGATCATGTTGTTTCAGCTTACAAGCGAACCAATAGAAGGGCCATCTTTCTTGATTATGATGGTACTGTTGTACCACACTCTTCTATAAATAAAGTCCCCAGCCCGGAAGTCATATCTGTGCTAAACGCTCTGTCTAGTGATCCCAAGAACATTGTTTTCATTGTTAGTGGGAGGGGAAGAGATTCTCTGAGTGATTGGTTCAGTTCATGCCAATTGCTGGGACTTGCTGCTGAGCATGGTTACTTTTTAAGGTCGATCATTTTAATCTTACAGATATTGGGAACCTTTTGAACCCCATTTCAGAAAAATTGAAATGCAAAATAAATAAAGCTAAACCACTAATATGTTCTTCTTAATGGATGCAGGTGGAGTAGAGATTCTGAATGGGAATGCAGTCACTTGTCTGCAGACCTTGACTGGAAAAACATAGCAGAACCTGTCATGCAGTTGTATACAGAGGCAACTGATGGTTCCAGCATTGAAATTAAGGAAAGTGCTTTGGTGTGGCATCATCAAGATGCAGACCCGGATTTTGGTTCCTGCCAAGCCAAGGAATTGTTGGATCACTTGGAAAGTGTACTTGCAAATGAACCAGCAGTTGTTACGAGAGGCCAGCATATTGTTGAAGTTAAGCCACAGGTAATGTTTTCTTGAAATTACTTCCCTATGGTCTTGTATTTAAATTGTGCAGGAATCTGGAACTAACTTCAATGTTTTACTATCCTCACTGCAGGGAATAAGCAAAGGTTTGGTAGCCGAAAAGGTTATATCAACCATGTTTAATGGTGGTAATCCACCGGATTTTGTTATGTGCATTGGCGATGATAGGTCTGATGAAGACATGTTTGAGAGCATTTTAAGGTCAGTATCCTGCCCGTCATTACCAGCGACTCCAGAGATTTTTGCCTGCACTGTAGGTAGGAAGCCGAGCAAGGCGAAGTATTTTCTTGACGACACTTTGGATGTAGTGAAGTTACTTCAGGGTCTTGCTTCTTCATCCAATCCAAAACCCAGGCATCTTGCGCAATTCCAAGTTTCTTTCGAGAGCACAATTTGAGAGTTTGAAGGTAGGGCAAGGCAACCTTTGTTGATTTGTTGTGCTGCTCAGTGCTCTACCTGGGAGGATTCTTCAGCTTTGAATCAGAGAAAAAGTTTTGGTTATTTAATCTTAACATGACCGAACCGCACCATGCTGTTGTCGGGCTTCTAATATTCCTTGCTTGCATGGTTCCTGGTGGTATAGGTTTTTTCTGAATAGTGAGTCTCATGGATGGCCTGACAAATTCTTCTTTTCTGTAAATGGTAATTGGTAACAACATCAATTGTTACATTTGTTGGTGCAACGACGCCGAGATCTTAAGTTGTGCTTTTTGTTAGAATGGTGTATCGGTGTTGTGCACCAAAACTTGTATAGTTTACAATATTTTTCTTACAAATATATAATGGCAATCGGGTTTGATATATCTTTGCTTCAAAAACACTGGTTAATTGCAGAATTTAATCAATTTATAGTATAGTTGTAGCTAGCAGTGAAAACAAATCATTAATTCTTCCAATTATGATAGAGAGAATTTTATCAACAATCCAGAAAAAAAAAAAAAAGAAAAGAAAAACTTAACAAAGCTCGTTACTAATTTATTGACAAAGTTCAGCAATTAGCAAACTAGAATAAAAATAATTATAATTAAAGAAAAATCAAAATTAAACAATAAATCAAAGTTTAATAATTATGATACATAATTTCTCTTCGGCTCGAAATGATCATACTTAAATAACATTATTTTTTTTGTTTGTTTGCGTTGCAACATCATTTTTTAGTTTGTTTGCGTTGCAATTTTGACTAATTTGACCTCAGTGCTTACTTTTTTTGCTCCTGTGCCTCTGTGCATGATGGCACTTAACCAAAGTCAACTATGTGATTTTTAGCGTGAGGGTTGGATTAATTTCACTTTTATTTCTTTTTTTTTCTTCCAGATTTTTTAGTTTTTTGTGGAAAACAAGAAACCATTATTTTTGACTTGTTGTGACGGTATCAAAAGCTGATTTTATTATGGTTTTAAATCTGAGTCATAGAGAGTCTTTTCGATAACCAGAGTGATCTTTCTGCCACCCATATAACTTATCAAGTTCTTAAAATTTTGTAGCAATTCAGAAGATTTTTGGTTGACTGATTTTTTTTTGTTTCTTTCTTGGACCCAGAATCCACTGACAGTCTTCTTAGAATCCTCTTTTGAAACCCATTCTTGGTTGGCACTGGAGCTTGAATTCACAACGTTGTTTGAAGTCTCTAAATTAAGCCTCTCTAAAAGGTTTCTGGAGAGATTATCCAAAATATCAAACTTCAAATTCATCATCGTTGAAATCCTATTTTTCATTTTGCATCAAACAGCCTCATTTTCTTCTCTTGATATTCATCATTCTTTTCTCTTTCTCGTTAACCCCTTCTCTCATTCCGTGACTTGTACCCTCAAATTCAAGACAGTAACAAAACGTATTTGCTGTCTTTTTCTTGCTTGTAGAATCATCAGAATCTACTGAGAGGTTCTTTCAGTTTGTTCTCGTTGCTGGATGAAGAATGTAGTCTGCATTGAAACCATTGGCAGCGTAGTTTGGCTCTATGCTTTTCCATTCTTTTCTTTAGCAATGAAGAAAACGTGAGTTGAACACAATTTCACTTTTATTTCTTTTTTTGTCCTCCAGACTTTTTACTTCTATGGGAAGTAAGAAACCACTATTCTTGACCTGCTGTGAAAGTGTCGAAAGCCGGTTTTATTGCGAATTCAAATCCGAGTCATAAAGAGTCTTTTCGATAACCAGAGTGATCTTGCTACCACCCATATCACTTATCAAGTTCTTGAAACTTTGTGGCAATTCAGAAGATTTTTGGTTGACTAGTTTTTTTGTTTCTTTCTTTCGGAACTTATCTAAATTGTGGATTATTGACATCTTCTATCCAATAACTTGCGGAACATATTAAATTCTTATTTTATTTTTATTTGTTATTTTATCTTTTTCTTCTAGAAATAAAATTTATTTAGTTATACTTATCTTTCTCTAACAGAATCATCTAGTGATTTTGGTTGTTTTAACTAGCTTATTTTAAAATTCAAAATCAATTTAGTAATTAGTATAAATAGATAGCATTATAAGCTTGAAGTACTTGATCAATTTGAATCTCTTATTTATTATATATTATTAATTTTATAATTAAAATATATTATATGTCATTCTTTTATTGTAATTAATTTTTTTTAATTAAGAAGTTTTATTTTTTTATTGTCCCACTCCCTTAATCTTTCTTATATATCATTATTAATGATTAATTATAATTTTTACAACTAAAATATATAATATGATATTTTTAATTACAATGGAAATTAAATTAAAATTAAAATATGTCATATGAGATAAATTTTTTTCAAAATTAATAAGTTTTCTCTTTCTATCTTTTTCTTTATCTCTCTCCTCTATTTTTCTCTATCTTTCTCATTCTATAACTTATAATTTATATTTTATATTACTAATTAAACAACTAAAATGTGTCATAAGACATTTTTTTATTACAATTAAAATAAAATATTTTTTTCTAAAATTAAAAAATTCCATTCTTTCCTTTTTTTTTCTCATGCTTTTTTTTCTTCTTTGTCTGTCATTCTCTTTCTCTCTCTATTCTTTTCACTCTTTAAAAATAATATTAATAAAATAATATAATTTAAATAAATTCATAAAATAAGAAACGTATTAAATTTGTAATAAAATATAATTAAAAAAGGTAATTTCGCAATATTATTCGCATAGAAAAAAATTATATAATTATTATCATATGGATGCTTTTTCAATTTTATTTTTTATTTAATTTTAATTTTTTATTATTTATCTTTTCAATTTATATTTTTATTTTTTTTTTCGCATATTTATTACATACAATTTGGAGAGAATACCAATACTATGATTAAACATAAGATTTAGTTATTGTTCCGAAACAAAATTTGAGTTAATTTGCCAATGAGTAATAGTTCAAATGACATAGTCTCCCCATACTCAATTAAGAGGTTGCGGGTTCAAATCTCCTATCTTTGGTAAAAAAAAAATTTTGAGTTAATTTTATAATTATTAATGTAATTTTTTATACTAATATATAATTATATTTTTAAATAATAAATTTAAAAATTAAAAAATTTTATTTGTACAATAGACTTAATACCTAACTAAATATAAAGTATACATATTAAATTTTTTTATTTTTTAATAATGAATGCTAAAACTAATTGTTAGTAAAAAATTAAAATCTTGTACATAATAATAAATTAAATAAATCAATAAAATTTTTATATAAAATAATAACTAAAAAACTTAATATTTGACTTTTTTATTTTTTGGTCTATAAGAGCTTAGTCTCCTCGGTCAATGAAAACTTTTATCTCAACAATTTTTTGTAAAAAATGGTCATTTGACTTTGTGAATCTTTTTGCAATAATCTACAATATTTGGACTACGTCAACGTAATTTTTTAAAATTTATAATTTCATATATTATTACGGATAAAATTACTATATTTACTCATTTTTGCTCACTGTTATTCGAGTAATAATTTGTAATTCGTATTCTGAATTAAATATCAATATAGTAGAATTAGTATCACTGACAAATTTTTATAATTTGTCCAAGGTATGAAGAACGTTCAAGTCAGTAGAGTTGGCTCTGTATCTCAATCTCAGCTTTCCACGTTGTTTGGGCTTTTGGGCTCTCCTTCCTAATAATGGGCCTTCCACGTAACCTAATGGGCTTTAGTTTTGTAATTAACTTTTTTTTCTATTCATTCTTTTTTGGCAAATCACCTAAAAACAGGCTGCAACAGTTTTATTTATTGATGATTGAAAAGAGACACGAAAAGAAAGAAATGACGCCAATCCAAAAAAAGAAAAAAGGAAATGACAAAATAGTAAATTTATAAATTGATGAAAATTCAGTTGGAGTCGACTTCACGTAAAATTGATAGCCAAGAGCCGTTAAATGAAAATTTAGTCAAATCAAAATTACCCCTTAATTTATCAAATCGAAAGATATTGTGAAAAAAAAAAAAACAAATGTCATACAATTTTTGTCATTATCTTTTTTCTTTTTTTTGTTTGGGGGGGGGGGGTTCATTTGTGCAGTATTAGCTTAATTTTCT